>NC_091583.1:925024-937524 GCF_042767895.1 Penaeus vannamei | reverse complement strand
GCATACGTGTGTGTGTGTGTTGTGTGTGCGTGTGGGTGTTGTGTGTGCGTGTGTGTTTATGTGTGTGCTCTGTGTGCGTGTGGGTGTTGTGTTTGTTGTGCGTGTGGGTGTTGTGTGTGCGTGTGGGTGTGTGTGTTGTGTGTGTGTGTCTATGTGTGTGTTGTGTGTGTGTTTATGTGTGTGTTTTGTGTGCGTGTGGGTGTTGTGTTTGTTGTGTGTGTGTGTTTATGTGTGTGTTGTGTGTGCGTGTGTGTTTATGTGTGTGTTGTGTGTGCGTGTGGGTGTTGTGTTTGTTGTGTGTGTGTGTTTATGTGTGTTTTCTGTGTGCGTGTGGGTGTTGTGTGTGTTGTGTGTGTGTGTGTGTGTTTATGTGTTTGTTATGTGCGCGTGTGGGCGTTGTGGGTGTGGGTGCTTATGTGTGTGTGTGTGTTTAGAGAGAACGAGAGAAAGAAGTACAAATACCAGTGTGGAACTGATCGCCAGATTCACATTCCGTCTGTTTATCTATCTTCCTGTGTGTCTCCTTCCTTCCCCCCTCCTTCCCTCCCTCCCTCCTCCTTCCCCTCTCCCTCTCTCCCCCTTTCCCTCCCTCCTCCTTCCACCCTCCCTTCCTCTCTTCCTCCCTCCCTCCCTCCCCCTTCCCTCCTCCTCCCTCCTTCCTTCTCTCCCTCCTTCCCACCCTTCCCCCTCCCTCCCTCTCTCCCCCTGCCCTCTCCCTCCCTCCTTCCCACCCTTCCCCCTCCATCCCTCCTCCCCCCCTCCCTCCTTCCCCTCCTCCCTCCCTCCTCCCTCCCTCCCTCCTTTCCCTCCCTCCCACCCTTCCCACCCTCCCACCCTCCCCTGCCTCTCTCCCTTCCCCTCTCTCCTTCCTCCCCTCAAACCCTCTCTCCCTCCCTGTTCCCTCCCTTCCCCCTCTCCCTCCCTCTTCCTCCCACCCTCCCTCCCTCCCACCCTCCTTCCCACCTTTTCCCCTCCTCCCTCCCTCCCTCCTACCCTCTCTCAATTACTTCTCCTTGCTTGCCCTCATACTGCCCCGCCGACGACTCAGTGCTTGGACCTTGGGATCATCCGTTTAATTCCGGTCTTGCTGCCAATTAGATTCTTCTCTCGTGGCCATAATCAAGTCTCCATTCAGATGGCGAATTACAGGGATTTTTTTTTTTTCCTTTTTTCTTTAATTCCTAGAGGGATTTTTTTTTTTTTCCTTTTTCTTTAATTCGTCGAGTTGAGCGGGTTAATCTGTGTGTCCCGCGCGCGACGGTGGCTCTCCCGTTCTCTCTCGTTTTCTCTTGTTTCTGGTCTTCGTCTTTATTTATCTTTTTTTAAGCCTCCTTGCTCTTCTTTCTTCTTTAGTTCTTTTTGTGTCTTATCTTTCTCCTCCCTCTCCTTCTCCTCCTCTTTCTTCTTCCTCTCCTTTCTCTCCTCCCCCTCCTTTCTTCCTCCTCCTCCTCCTTCCTCCTCCTCCTCCTCTTTCTCTTCCTCTTTCCTCCTCCTTCTCCTTCCCTCCATCTCATCACATTATACTTTTTTCATCCAATTTTTTTTTTTTTTTGTCCTTATTTTCTCCATTTGATTCCAGCTTATTTTCCTTTTCCTCTCCGTCTTGTTAATTTTGCTCTTCCTCTTCCTCCACTCTTCCTCTCTCATTCTCATCTTCTTCCGTCTTCATATTTCTTTTTCTTTCTTTTCTCTCCTTATTTTACCCCCCTCTCTTCTTTCAAGGTCCTCTTCTTCTTCATTTTTTTTCCTCTTCAAGCTAGATTTCCCTACTCTACCTCTTCCTTCCTTCTTCCTATCACTCCTACTACTCCTTCCTTGTCTTTTCATCTTTCCCTTTTCTTCTTCCTCATCCGCAACCTTCCCCTTCCCTCTTTCTTTTTCCTTTCTCCTCCTCTATCTCCTCCTTTTCTTCTCCGTTTTCTTCCACCTTTTCTTCACTCCTCTTTCTCCTTCCTTCTTCGTCTTATTCTTACTCCTGTCCCTCTGCCACCTTTGACTTCCCATTTTCTTATCTTCTTCCTCCTCCTCCTTTTCATCCACCTCTTTCCCCTCTCCGCTTCCTCTCTTCCTCTTTTGTACCTCTTCTATCCCTTTCTTCTTTCCCAACCCTCTTTTCTTTTCCATCATCTCTCTTCCTCCTCCTATTCCTTTTACCCTCTTCTCCTCTTCCTTCGTCCTTCTTCATCTTCCTCCTTTCTTCCTACTCCTCTCCTTCTTCTCCTTCTTCTTCTTCTTCCTCATCCGCCTCTTTCGTCCACCTCTTCTCCCTTCCTATTCATTCTTACCTATCCTTATAACTATTCATTTTCGGCATCCACTACCTCTTCCCCTTCCGTCCTTCTCCTCCTCCTCCACCCCCTCTCCCTTCTCCTCTTTCCTCATCCTTCCCTCCATCTCCCTTTTTCCTTCTTCTTCCACTTTCCTTCCTCTACCTCTACCTCCCTCTCTCCCTTCCACCTCTTCCTCCTTCTCTTCCTCTTTCCTTTTTATTCCTTCCTCCTGCTCTTCTTCCTTCCTCCTTCTCTTCCTCCTTCCTGTTTCTTCCTTCCTTCTCCTCCCCCTTCCTGTTCTCTCCTCCTCTTCCTCTCCCTTCCTGTTCTCTCCTCCTCTTCCTCTCCCTTCCTGTTTCCTTCCTCCTTCCTTCTCTTCCTTCCTTCCTGTTTCCTCCTCCTTTCTCCTCCTCCTCCTCCTTCGTTCCCTTCTCCTCCTCCTCCTCTTCCTGTTTCCTCCTTCCTCCTCCTCCTCTTTCCTTCCTCCATCCTCCCTTCCTCCCTCCCTCTTCCTCCTTCCTGTTTCCCTCCTCCATCCTCCTCCTGCTCTTCCCTCCTCCTCTCTCCTCCTCCTCCTTCCTTTTTCTCTTCTTCCTTCTCCCCCCTTCCACTTCCATCCTCCTCCTCCTCCTTTCTGTTTCCTGTTTCCTCCTCCTTCCCCCTTCCTGTTTCCTCTTCCTCCTTCCTCCTCCTCCTTCCAGTTCCCTCCATCCTCCTCCTTCCTCCTCCTCCTCCTTCCTGTTTCCTCCTCCTCCTCCTCCCGCCGAAGCTCCCCCTGGCCGATGACTCCTTCCGGTGCCCCAGAGAAGGCAATTAAGGAAGGAAAAAAAAAAAGTTTGTGAATCTGCTTCCCTGATCTGGCGTCCTGAAGGTCCTCGGGTTCTTTGTGCTTTTGTTTTTGTTTTTGATTTAGAGGAAGGGGCTTGATTTTTTTTTTTTTTTTTTTTTTTTGAGGTTATTCGTTTTGTTTCTGTTTTAGAGGAAGGGGTTGAATTTTTTTTTTTTTTTTTTTTTTTTTTTTTTTTTTTTTTTTTTTTTGGATTGACGCTTATTCGTCTTGTTTTCTTTTCGTTGATCGTCCGGATGATTGAGCTGGCGACGCCGTCAAAGTCTATTATTATTTTATTTATTTATTTATTTATTTTTTTTTTTTTTTTTTTTTTTTTTTTTTTTTTGTTGGTGATTTTGGTTTATATGCATTGGTTGATTTTTTTTTTTTTTTTTTTGGGGGGGGGAAGGTTATTTATCTTCTTTCTTTTTTTCCTTCCTGTTCTTTGTAAGTATTTTTTCTTAATCGGTTTTGCTGATCGTCTGAATGACAGAGCTGGCGATGATTTTTTAATTATTGTTGCTGTTGCTTGCATATGAAATGGTTGTTATTTTTTTTTTCTTTTCTTTTCTTTCCCTTCTATCTATGTTTTTATCTTCTTTTCTTTTCTTTGTTTTCCCTTTTTCATCGCTCGGTTTCCTTCACATGGTCGTTCGCCAGGAAAGCTCGATTGGCCTTTGTGTTGTGGGTTGGTTTGCGTTAATTCTTGTTTATTCTCCTCCTCCTACCATTCCTCCTCTCCCTCTTCCACCTCTCACCTCTTTCTCCCCTCCTCCTCCTCTTCCTCTTTCTCACCCTCCTCCTCCTCCTCTTTCTCTCCCTCCTCCTCCTCCTCTTCCTCTCATCCCTCCCTCCTTCTTCTCCCTCCTCCTCCTCTTCCTCTTCCACCTCTTTCTCCCTCCTCCTCCTCTCTTCCTCCTCCACCTCTTTCTCCCCTCCTCCTCCTCTTCCTCTTCCTCTCATCCCTCCTCCTCTTCCTACTACTACTACTACTGCTGCTCTTCATCTTTCCCCTCTTCTTCCTCCTCCCGCTCCTCCTCATCCTCCTCCCCCTCCTCCTCCTCCTCCTACCATTCCTACTCTTCCTTCTATCCCTCCTCCTTCTCCTTCCCCTCCTCCTCCTCCTATTCCTCTTCCTCCTTCCCTTCCTCCTCCTCCTCCTCCTATCCCTCCTCCTTTCGTCAGCATCGCTTCTAGAAGTATCGGTTTTATTCTAATAAGTCTTAAAGTTTAAGCAAGAGCAGGCTGCCTGGTCTCCGTTCCTAATGCTTGTCATTTATCCCTCTCCCTTTTCTTCTCTTTCTGCTCAAGTTATCATCATTGGCATTGTTATTATGATCATTATTCATCATCTTTATCATCATCTTTGTTCTTATCATAATTACTACTTTTATCATTATTGTTATTACCATGATCATTTTTCATTATTATTAATATTTTCTATTATTATCATTATGCTTATTATTATTGTCATTGTTGTTATTATTATCATTATAATCATTATTGTTAATATAATTAATATTATTATAATCATTGCTGCTGCTGCTCCTATTATCATCATTATCATTATCATCATCCGTATCCTTCTCTTCCTCCTCCACCATAACCTCCTTCTCGTCGTCCTCCTCCTTCTCCATCATTAACATCCCCCCGTCTTTTTCTTCTTTTTTTTCTCTTCTCTTCTCCTCCTCCTCTACCACCTCCTCCCGCTACTTCTCCTCTTCCCCCTTGTTCATTTGGCCCATGTCTTCCTCCTCCACCACCTCCTTCTCCTACTACGTCCCCTAACCCTCTCCTTCTTCCTATTCTCCCTCCACCAGCTCCACCACCTCCTCCTCTTCCTCTTCCTCCACCCCATCCTGCTGCTCCTCCTTCTTTTTTCTTTTTCTTCTTCTTTTCTTTTCTTCTCCTCCTCTCCTTTTTTTCTTCCTCTCCTCCTCCTTCTTTGTTTTGTTTTTTTTCTTCTCCTCCTCTCCTCCTTTTTCCTCTTCCTCCCGTTCTTCTCCTCCTCCTCCTTCTTCTTCCTTTTCCCTCTTCTCCTCCCCTTTTTTCTTCCTTTTTCCTTCTCCTCCCTTTTCTTCCCTTTTCCTTCTCCTCCTCCTCCTCTTCTTCCTTGCCCCATATTCCCTCCTCCTCCTTCTTCTGCCTTTTCCCTCTCCTCCTCCCCCTTTTTCTTTCCTTTTTCCTTCTCCTCCCTTTTCTTCCTTTTCCTTCTCCTCCTCCTCCTCCTCTTCCTTGCCTCTCTCCTCCTCCTCATTCTTCCTTTTCCCTCTCCTCCTCCCCCTTTTTCTTCCTTTTTCCTTCTCCTCCTTCCTTTTTCCTCCTCCTCCTCCTCCTCCTCTTCTTTGCCTCTCTCCTCCTCCTCATTCTTCCTTTTTCCCTCTCCTCCTTTTTCCTCCTCCCGTTCCTCCCCTTCTCCTTCTTCCATTTTCCTCCTCCTCCTCCTCCTCTTCCGTGCCTCTCTCCCCCTCCTCATTCTTCCTTTTTCCCTCACCTCCTTTTTCCTCCTCCTCCTTCCTTTTCTCCCTTTTTCCTTCTCCTCCTCCTCCTCTTCCTTGCCTCTCTCCTCCTCATTCTTCCTTTTTCCCTCTCCTCCTTTTTCCTCCTCCCGTTCTTCTCCTCCTCCCCTTCTTTCTTTTTCCTCCTCCTCCACCTCCTCTTCCTTGCCTCTCTCCTCCTCTTCATTCTTCCTTTCTCCCTCTCCTCCTTTTTCTTCCTTTTTCCTTCTCCTTCTTCCTTTTTCCTCCTCCTCCTCCTCTTCCTTTTTCCTCCTCCTCCTCCTCTTCCTTGCCTCTCTCCTCCTCCTCCACCTCCTCTTCCTTGCCTTTCTCCTCCTCATTCTTCCTTTTTCCCTCTCCTCCTTTTTCCTCCTCCCGTTCTTCTCCTCCTCCCCCTTCTTCCTTTTTCCTCCTCCTCCTCCTCTTCCTTGCCTCTCTCCTCTCACCCCAAACCGACACGAATCCCTCTCCCTTCATCCTCTTTGCTGCCCTTTGACATCACTCGAAACACCGGTTTGTAATTATCCTCATTATCTTCATTATCCTCACTCACCTGAGAGATTAATTGAATGTAAAATTGTTCCATCTCTGGCGGGCAAATAAAGAGAGGGAGGGAGAGGGGGAGAGGGATAGATAGCGATAGATAGAGAGAGAGAGGAGGACGGATAGCGAGGAGACAGAGAGGGAGGTAGATAAGTAGATAGGGGGATAGGTGGATAGGTAGATGAGCGGATAGATAGAGAGGTAGATAGAAAGATAGATAGATAGATAGATAGATAGGTAGATAGACAGATAAGTGAATAGATAGATAGATAGACAGATCGGTAGATAGACAGATAGGTGAATAGATAGATAGATAGACGGATAGACTGATAGATAGGTAGACAGTCTGATAGATAGATTGACAGATAGATCGAGAGAGAGAGAGAGACAAACAAATAAATAGATCGATCTACTTGTGCCTCCATCTGCAGGGGAGGTCGTCAGTGTGATAAAAAAATAATAATAATAATAAATAAAAAAATGGTGGTTTCAGGCGAGGAAAATCTTCCACCAGAACCCTATAAATGCTACCGACAGAGCATCATCCCAACGCTTCTGAGACTATCCCAGACTATCTAGAATAGTAGCTTTTTCTCGAGACTGGAGAGGTGCTGCCATACTCCTCTCTAAAATTAAATAAATAAATAAAAGAAGAAAGAAAGACAGAAAAAAAAGAAATCTATCAAGACCCTTTGTAGAAACCTTTGCCTGATTAATACTTCTGGTTCAATATATATCAGGGATTCCCTCACAATACCAAATCAGCGTGGTTTCTTACCTGGAGAGGGCTGTACTGATCAGGTGTTTACTCTCAGGAGGATTCTGGAACATCGCTGGAAGTGCACTCAACCAACAGAAGTCTCTCTTAATCAAAGACTTTACTGCAGCATTCGATTCAGTCCACAGAGACTCATGGAGAGAGATGGACTCCCACCAACACCCATCGGCTACTGCCAAACACCTGGACCAAGGCTAGAGTCTACCATCAGGAGACGGAATTCTTCAAAAGGGGACCGGTGTTCGTCAGGGTTGTATTTTCCCCCCTACTTGTTTCAACAATCATCATCATTAGGGAGCTATGCGCTGACGGAGGCGCATAGCCGCATCCATCCTTTGTTTCCATCTGTGAGGGTCCTTTATGGCGAGCTTCCAGGCAGGTGCTCGGCCCATCTCAAACTCTTCACTACAGATTTGGTCGATCTGCTTAAGCCACGACTTCCTAGTTCGTCCTCCTCCATCCAGGGTCATCTCGAGCAGAGACAACCTGGTGGGTAAGATCAGCCTGTGGGAAACGAACAAGGTGTCTGTATTGTCTGAGTTGGTGATCATGGATTGTGCAGATAACAGGTCTTGTGTCAGTCTCCGTTGGTTGGACACGTGGGCCCGCTGAAGGACCCATTAAAAAAAGGTATCAACAAGAGATTCCAAGGCACAGGATACTGTCCAGGTTTCACTACCACATAATAAATTGGCATTATCAGGGCCTTGGAAACACGTAGCATTTCCAAATACTCTTGTCTAGAGAGTTCATGATCTGTCTGGTGACTTCCTGGTCTGGCAGCCCTGAGTTATGAACTACACTACCAAGGTATGTAAAACTCTCTGTGACTTCAATGTCCCCATCGATCAAACAGGCTCTCCTAGCAAGCCCCCAAAGCCGTGGATCTTGCTCTTGGTCCAGGAGACCTTTCGAATCAAGGGCTTTGTTTCACTTATGAATGCATCTAGACCCATCACTTGGGTTTCCAAAGATTCTGAGTTACTTTCCAATGACTATGAATAGTAGCTCTGCCCCTTATCCAGTCCATGCAGATATTGAAAAGTGTTGGTGAAAGGACAGAGCCTTGCCTCACTCCTGAACTAACAAGAAAGAAGCTCGACAGGCCCCGACTACACTTTACGGCACTTTCAGTTCCAGTATACAGACTTGCAATTAGTCCAATAATCCTTATTGAAAATTTTCTCAATCTCAGGATCTCCCAGAGTGATTCCTGATGCACCGCATTAAGCGCCTTCTTAAGGTCTTAAGCAAGTATCCCATGCCCAAAGTCACGACGGAGCTCTACAATGCCTTGAAGCACTAGGATACAGTCTATTGTGACTTCTCAGGTGTGAAACCAAATTGCTCCGGTCTTTGGTGCCTCAGTAGGTGGTCTTTGATACGTCTCCATAGGATGTTAGCGAGAACCTTGCCCGGTATACTGAACAGTGCCTCCATGATTGCTGCAGTCCCATCAATCCCCTTTCCCCTTCCAGAGAGGGATGACCACACCCTTCAACAGGTCAGGGGGGATGGTATCAGACTGCCAGATGGGAGCCAGGACAACATGCAACCCCCTGGGATCCATAGGTGGATCCTCGCTGATGGGTGGGCCCAGCAAAAGAATCTTGACACTACTGTTGGTGGATGATTAAGGTGCAGCTGCTAAAAATACTCAGCCCAAAGCTCCTGCACCCCAACAGGATTTGAGATGATCTGGCCTCTTGCTGAGCAGACTGCAGTCCCCTGTGAGGAATGTTTGGAGTTCAGCTTTCTCAGGGCTTGGTAAGCAGGACGAAGATCATCTACTGAGAAATGGCCTTCAACCTCCTCTGCAAGGCTCCTAATAAACTGTTCCTTGTGCCTTCTCAGCAGTTGCCAAGTCCTGCACACCAGGGAATGATGCAAGTCCCGATTCCCCTTCAGTTGAGCCATGCGACAAGCTTCTGTGGCTTCCACTGTCTTGGGCGTTCACCAATCGATTCTGGAGCTGTATCAAGCGTTTCGTGCTTGAAGGCGTCCCACAGAAATATAGGATACGAAACCCACAGGCACACTCCCCCTCCCCCAATCTGTGCACATGAAACACCCTAGGGTGATCATTGAGCCGATGGGGAGTTTTGAATTGAACTAGAAGGGTAGACACAACTAATCTATGGTTAGTACCACAGAACGCAGGACTCCTATACACCCTGCAGTTCTGCAGGATCCTCCAACGAGTGCCAACGAGGATGTGGTTGATCTCCTTGGCTGCATTCTCTGCATCACTGTGAAAGCGCTGGCATCAAGAGCCAGAAATCCTCAATTTCTAGGACTATAGTAGAGGAAAGGAAGGCTATTCTCGCTGCCGGCATCAGCTCCCGAGCCACGGTGACTGACAGACATCTCATAGCTCGAATGCAGCCAGATAGCCCATTGAAGTCACCCAGAACAATACAAATATCTCAACAAGGACAACTGTCCGTTAAAGATGTGAGTCTGGCGTCAAGTTTACAAACATCAGTAGGAGTGCACACAGTAACACGAGACATGAAGCCAAGTGCAAACTTCAGTCTCATTACCATTATATACTTATCGACCAGAGTAACCTCTACTATCGAGGGCTGAAGTCTGCTGGAGACAGCTATAGCTACTCCCTGAAGATGGTGACCATTGCAGCGGCCAGACAAGCAATAGGTGTAGCCACCTAAATTGATCATGCCGCTGCCAGTTCTTCTCATCTCTGCGAGAACAGTCATTTCAACTCTCAGCCACTTCAGTTCCCTCGACAGTAGTGTCAACTGATCATCCTGACTTAAAGAATGGACGTTCCAACCCCTACCCCGAGGTTAAGTGTCGGTCAGTCCCTTCGGGTGAACGCCACCTCTGCCACCCCTGCCAACGATGCCCTTACAGTATAGGGCGGCTGGCTACAGGCCCCATAATAAACCTGTAGGGGTCCTGTGGGCTTTTGTCCCACAACCTTCCCGCCAGGTAGGACGGGTAATCCCAGCTCCCAGCCCGAGTCCCAGTGAAGGAGAGAGAAAGAAAGAGAGAGAGCGAGAGAGAAATAGAGAGAGAGACAGTGTGTGTGTGTGTGTGTGTGTGTGTGTGTGTGTGTGTGTATGTATACATGTATTACATGGTGAAATATAAGGAAAGAAAGAGAAACAAACAGACAATCTATCGCAAGAACGAGACATCCCCAAGCGCCCCACCCCACCCCTCACCCCACCCCACCCCACCCCCCTTCCCTCCTCCCTCCTAAAAGGGGCGATGAATAATGCAGCGCTAATCAAAGAATTTTAATCTCAACCTTTAAAGAAAAAAATAAAATAAAGTAAAAGACAAAAAAAAAAAAATATTTTCTTGATCCTGTATCCTGTTAATTGCATTCAGTCTCCCAGTAACGTCGACGTGAATATCCTGAAGAGGAGTTTCTCTATTGTAATGTTGGTATTGTGTTATTATTGGTATTGTGTTATTGTTGGTATTGTGTTATTGTGTTGGTATTGGTATTGGTATTTCTCTATTGTAATGTTGGTATTGTATTATTGGTATTATGGTAATGTTGGTATTGGTGAGAATAGTATTATTATATAATATTAATAATTATATATTATTAAATAATTATATAATATATAATTATAAATTATTAATAGTATTATTATTTTTTCTTTTATTGTGATTTTCATTTCTATTTGCTTTTGATATCACCATTATATTCATTTATTGTTATTGTCATGATTTCTATGATTTTCATTTTCATTTCATTCTTATTATTTTTATGTTTATTATCCTTATTAATATTATTATTATTATTATTATCATTATTATTATCAATGTTATTATTATCAATGTTATTATTATCATTGTTATTATTATTATCATTATTCTTATTATTATCATCATTATTATTGTTGATGATGGTTATTATATGATGATGATTATATTATTATTATTATTATTATTATTATTATTATTATTATTATTATTATTATTATTATTATTATTATTATTATTATTATTATTATTATTATCATTATCATCATAATCAAAATAATGATAATGATGATTATTTTTGTAGCTATTATTATCTTTATATTTATCATTACCATTATCATTATCATTATCTTTGTCATTGCCATCGTCATTATTATTATTAGTAGTAGTAGTAGTGGTGTTATTATTAGTATTAGTATCATTATCATTACTATTATTATTATCATTATCATCACCATCACCATCATTATTATTTTTAGTATTATCTTTATAATGGTTATAAATATTATCATCATTATCATCATCACTATTATTATTATTATTATCATCATTATTGCCATATTATTATTATTATTATTATCGATATCATTATCATCATCACTCATAATTATTATTATTATCATTATCATTGATATCATTATCATTATTTTCATAATTATTATCATTATTATCTTTATGATCATTATCATTATCCCCATTTTAATTCTTAATTATTATCATTATTATTTTTTATCATTATTACCATTATCGTTATCTTTATTATCATTATCATTATTATTATTTTTATTATTATCATTGTTGTTATTATCATTATTATCATCATCATTATCATTGTCATGATACCATTTTATTATTATCATTACAATTACCATTTTTATCATTATCATTATCATTGTTATCACCATCATTTTTATTGTTATTATCATTATCACTGTTATAATCATTATCATCAACAGCACCATGATTATTATTATTATTGTTATCATTATTATTGATATTATTATTATTATCATTATTATTATTATTATCACTATCATTACTGATATCATTGCCCTTACTGTTATCAGCAATGTTATTTTTATCATCATCATCATTAGTATCATTCTCATAATTTCTCTAATTCTATTATCATTCTCATAATTTATCTAATTTTGTTATCATTCTCATAATTTCTCTAATTCTATTATCATTCTCATAATTTTCATCATTATCATTATCGGAATTATCATTATCATAGCTTTTATCAATATATTTGTTGTTATTATCATTACCATCATTACTATCATCCTTGTTATTAGTATTACAGTTATCATTATCGTGTTATCGTTATTAATATCGTTACCATAATCACTGTTGGTATTATCACTCCTGTCACTGTCACAAGTATCATTATTATCACTATCATCATATTACTCCTGTCACTGTCACAATTATCATTATTATCACTATCATCATATTACTCCTGTCACTGTCACAATTATCATTATTATCACTATCATCATATTACTCCTGTCACTATCATTGTCATTATCATTATCATTATCACTATCATCATTATTTTCAATTTATTTATTAAATTTACTACCACTATTGTTATCAGTATTATCACAATTGTCACTGTACCTCCTTTTATCACAATTCATCACTAAACATTCATTATTCCGCTCATTTGGATATAATTATCACCATCCACGCCATTTCCCTCTCACCTAAAACAAGACCTAGATATGATGAAGGAGAGACCAGCTAATCTATTTCTTTTAATCGTATCTCTCTTTTTTTCTGTTCCTTCTATTCAACGCTTCACACTTGAATTTCGTCTTCTTTTTCTTTTCCTT
>NC_091583.1:915024-922524 GCF_042767895.1 Penaeus vannamei | reverse complement strand
TTCCCTTCCCCTACTCTCGGCGTCTCGACCCCTTCCCTTTCCCTTCCCCTACTCTCGGCGTCTCGACCCCTTCCCCTTCCCTAACCCAAGCCCCTCTCCCCTTCCCTTCCCTAACCCAAGCCCCTCTCCCCTTCCCCTTCCCTTCCCCTACTCTCGGCGTCGCGACCCCTTCCCCTTCCCTTCCCTAACCCAAACCACTCTCCCCTTCCCTTCCCTAACCCAAGCCACTCTCCCCTTCCCTTCCCTAACCCAAGCCACTCTCCCCTTCCCTTCCCTAACCCAAGCCACTCTCCCCTTCCCTTCCCTAACCCAAGCCACTCTCCCCTTCCCCTTCCCTTCCCCTACTCTCGGCGTCGCGACCCCTTCCCTTCCCTAACCCAAGCCACTCTCCCCTTCCCCTTCCCTTCCCCTACTCTCGGCGTCGCGACCCCTTCCCCTTCCCTTCCCTAACCCAAACCACTCTCCCCTTCCCTTCCCTAACCCAAGCCACTCTCCCCTTCCCTTCCCTAACCCAAGCCACTCTCCCCTTCCCTTCCCTAACCCAAGCCACTCCCCTTCCCTTCCCTAACCCAAGCCACTCTCCCCTTCCCCTTCCCTTCCCCTACTCTCGGCGTCGCGACCCCTTCCCCTTCCCTTCCCTAACCCAAACCACTCTCCCCTTCCCTTCCCTAACCCAAGCCACTCTCCCCTTCCCTTCCCTAACCCAAGCCCCTCTCCCCTTCCCTTCCCTAACCCAAGCCCCTCTCCCCTTCCCTTCCCTAACCCAAGCCACTCTCCCCTTCCCTTCCCTAACCCAAGCCACTCTCCCCTTCCCTTCCCTAACCCAAGCCACTCTCCCCTTCCCTTCCCTAACCCAAGCCACTCTCCCCTTCCCTTCCCTAACCCAAGCCACTCTCCCCTTCCCTTCCCTAACCCAAGCCACTCTCCCCTTCCCTTCCCTAACCCAAGCCACTCTCCCCTTCCCTTCCCTAACCCAAGCCACTCCCCTTCCCTTCCCTAACCCAAGCCACTCCCCTTCCCTTCCCTAACCCAAGCCACTCTCCCCTTCCCTTCCCCTATTCTCGGCGTCGCGACCCCTTCCCCTTCCCTTCCCTAACCCAAGCCACTCTCCCCTTCCCTTCCCTAACCCAAGCCACTCCCCTTCCCTTCCCTAACCCAAGCCACTTTCCCCTTCCCTTCCCTAACCCAAGCCACTCTCCTCTTCCCTTCCCAAACCCAAGCCCCTCTCCCCTTCCCTTCCCTAACCCAAGCCACTCTCCCCTTCCCTTCCCTAACCCAAGCCACTCTCCTCTTCCCTTCCCAAACCCAAGCCTCTCTCCCCTTCCCTAACCCAAGCCCCTCTCCCCTTCCCTTCCCACACCCACCCCCCTCTCCCCTTCCCTTCCCTAACCCACGCCTCTCTCCCCTTCCCTTCCCTAACCCAAGCCACTCTCCCCTTCCCCTTCCCTTACCCAAGCCACTCTCCCCTTCCCCTTCCCCTATTCTCGGCGTCGCGACCCCTTCCCCTTCCCTTCCCTAACCCAAGCCACGCTCCCCTTCCCTTCCCTAACCCAAGCCACTCTCCCCTTCCCTTCCCTAACCCAACCCACTCTCCCCTTCCCCTCCCTAACCCACACCACCCTCCCCTTCCCTTCCCTAACCCAAGCCACTCTCCCCTTCCCTTCCCTAACCCAAACCACTCTCCCCATCCCTTCCCTAACCCAAACCACTCTCCCCTTCCCTTCCCTAACCCAAGCCACTCTCCCCTTCCCTTCCCTAACCCAAGCCCCTCTCCCCTTCCCTTCCCTAACCCAACCCACTCTCGCCTTCCCTTCCCTAACCCAAGCCCCTCTCCCCTTCCCTTCCCTAACCCAAGCCACTCTCCCCTTCCCTTCCCTAACCCAAGCCACTCTCCCCTTCCCTTCCCTAACCCAAGCCACTCTCCCCTTCCCTTCCCTAACCCAAGCCCCTCTCCCCTTCCCTTCCCTAACCCAAGCCACTCTCCCCTTCCCTTCCCTAACCCAAGCCACTCTCCCCTTCCCTTCCCTAACCCAAGCCACTCTCCCCTTCCCTTCCCTAACCCAAGCCACTCTCCCCTTCCCTTCCCTAACCCAAGCCACTCTCCCCTTCCCTTCCCTAACCCAAGCCACTCTCCCCTTCCCTTCCCTAACCCAAGCCCCTCTCCCCTTCCCTTCCCTAACCCAAGCCACTCTCCCCTTCCCTTCCCTAACCCGAGCCCCTCTCCCCTTCCCTTCCCTAACCGAAGCCACTCTCCCCTTCCCCTTCCCTAACCCAAGCCCCTCTCCCCTTCCCTTCCCTAACCGAAGCCACTCTCCCCTTCCCCTTCCCTAACCCAAGCCACTCTCCCCTTCCCTTCCCTAACCCAAGCCACTCTCCCCTTCCCTTCCCTAACCCAAACCACTCTCCCCTTCCCTTCCCTAACCCAAACCACTCTCCCCTTCCCTTCCCTAACCCAAGCCACTCTCCCCTTCCCTTCCCTAACCCAAACCACTCTCCCCTTCCCTTCCCTAACCCAAGCCACTCTCCCCTTCCCTTCCCTAACCCAAGCCACTCTCCCCTTCCCTTCCCTAACCCAAGCCACTCTCCCCTTCCCTTCCCTAACCCAAGCCCCTCTCCCCTTCCCTTCCCTAACCCAAGCCACTCTCCCCTTCCCTTCCCTAACCCAAGCCACTCTCCCCTTCCCTTCCCTAACCCAAGCCTCTCTCCCCTTCCCTTCCCTAACCCAAGCCACTCTCCCCTTCCCTTCCCTAACCCAAGCCACTCTCCCCTTCCCTTCCCTAACCCAAGCCACTCCCCCCTTCCCTTCCCTAACCCAAGCCACTCTCCCCTTCCCTTCCCTAACCTAAGCCCCTCTCCCCTTCCCTTCCCTAACCCAAGCCACTCTCCCCTTCCCCTTCCCTAACCCAAGCCACTCTCCCCTTCCCCTTCCCTAACCCAAGCCACTCTCCCCTTCCCTTCCCCTATTCTCGGCGTCGCGACCCCTTCCCTTCCCTAACCCAAGCCCCTCTCCCCTTCCCTTCCCCTATTCTCGGCGTCGCGACCCCTTCCCCTTCCCTTCCCTAACCCAAGCCACTCTCCCCTTCCCCTTCCCTAACCCAAGCCACTCTCCCCTTCCCTTCCCTAACCCAAGCCACTCTCCCCTTCCCTTCCCCTATTCTCGGCGTCGCGACCCCTTCCCTTCCCTAACCCAAGCCCCTCTCCCCTTCCCTTCCCCTATTCTCGGCGTCGCGACCCCTTCCCCTTCCCTTCCCTAACCCAAGCCACTCTCCCCTTCCCTTCCCTAACCCAAGCCACTCCCCTTCCCTTCCCTAACCCAAGCCACTCCCCTTCCCTTCCCTAACCCAAGCCCCCCCCCCCATCCCCTCCCTCACCCCACCCACCCTCCCCTTCCCTCCCCTAACCCAAGCCACTCTCCCCTTCCCTTCCCTAACCCAAGCCACTCCCCTTCCCTTCCCTAACCCAAGCCACTTTCCCCTTCCCTTCCCTAACCCAAGCCACTCTCCTCTTCCCTTCCCAAACCCAAGCCCCTCTCCCCTTCCCTTCCCTAACCCAAGCCACTCTCCCCTTCCCTTCCCTAACCCAAGCCACTCTCCTCTTCCCTTCCCAAACCCAAGCCTCTCTCCCCTTCCCTTCCCTAACCCAAGCACCTCTCCCCTACCCTTCCCAAACCCAAGCCCCTCTCCCCTTCCCTTCCCTAACCCAAGCCTCTCTCCCCTTCCCTTCCCTAACCCAAGCCACTCTCCCCTTCCCCTTCCCTTACCCAAGCCACTCTCCCCTTCCCCTTCCCCTATTCTCGGCGTCGCGACCCCTTCCCCTTCCCTTCCCTAACCCAAGCCACTCTCCCCTTCCCTTCCCTAACCCAAGCCACTCTCCCCTTCCCTTCCCTAACCCAAGCCACTCTCCCCTTCCCTTCCCTAACCCAAGCCACGCTCCCCTTCCCTTCCCTAACCCAAGCCTCTCTCCCCTTCCCTTCCCTAACCCAAGCCACTCTCCCCTTCCCCTTCCCTTACCCAAGCCACTCTCCCCTTCCCCTTCCCCTATTCTCGGCGTCGCGACCCCTTCCCCTTCCCTTCCCTAACCCAAGCCACGCTCCCCTTCCCTTCCCTAACCCAAGCCACTCTCCCCTTCCCTTCCCTAACCCAAGCCACTCTCCCCTTCCCTTCCCTAACCCAAGCCACGCTCCCCTTCCCTTCCCTAACCCAAACCACTCTCCCCATCCCTTCCCTAACCCAAACCACTCTCCCCTTCCCTTCCCTAACCCAAGCCACTCTCCCCTTCCCTTCCCCTACTCTCGGCGTCGCGACCCCTTCCCTTCCCTAACCCAAGCCACTCTCCCCTACCCCTTCCCTTCCCCTACTCTCGGCGTCGCGACCCCTTCCCCTTCCCTTCCCTAACCCAAGCCACTCTCCCCTTCCCTTCCCTTACCCAAGCCACTCTCCCCTTCCCCTTCCCTTCCCCTACTCTCGGCGTCGCGACCCCTTCCCTTCCCTAACCCAAGCCACTCCCCTTCCCTTCCCTTCCCCTATTCTCGGCGTCGCGACCCCTTCCCTTCCCTAACCCAAGCCACTCTCCCCTTCCCTTCCCTTCCCCTATTCTCGGCGTCGCGACCCCTTCCCTTCCCTAACCCAAGCCACTCTCCCCTCTCCCCTTCCCTTCCCCTACTCTCGGCGTCGCGACCCCTTCCCCTTCCCTTCCCTAACCCAAGCCACTCTCCCCTTCCCCTTCCCTTCCCCTACTCTCGGCGTCGTGACCCCTTCCCTTCCCTAACCCAAGCCCCTCTCCCCTTCCCCTTCCCTTCCCCTACTCTCGGCGTCGCGACCCCTTCCCTTCCCTTACCCAAGCCACTCTCCCCTTCCCCTTCCTTTCCCCTACTCTCGGCGTCTCGACCCCTTCCCTTCCCTAACCCAAGCCACTCTCCCCTTCCCCTTCCCTTCCCCTACTCTCGGCGTGGCGACCCCTTCCCCTTCCCTTCTCTCACCCAAGCCACTCTCTCCTTCCCTTTCCCTTCCCCTACTCTCGGCGTCGCGACCCCCTCCCCTCCCTCCCCTCACCCCAGCCACCCTCCCCTTCCCCTTCCCCTCCCCTACTCTCGGCGTCGCGACCCCTTCCCCTTCCCTAACCCAAGCCACTCCCCTTCCCTTCCCTTACCCAAGCCACTCTCCCCTTCCCCTTCCCTTCCCCTACTCTCGGCGTCGCGACCCCTTCCCCTTCCCTAACCCAAGCCACTCTCCCCTTTCCTTCCCCTACTCTCGGCGTCTCGACCCCTTCCCTTCCCTAACCCAAGCCACTCTCCCCTTCCCTTCCCCTACTCTCGGCGTCTCGACCCCTTCCCTTCCCTAACCCAAGCCGCTCTCCCCTTCCCCTTCCCTTCCCCTACTCTCGGCGTCTCGACCCCTTCCCTTCCCTTACCCAAGCCCCTCTCGCCTTCCCTTCCCTAACCCAAGCCCCTCTCCCCTTCCCTTCCCTTGCCCAAGCCACTCTCCCCTTCCCTTCCCTAACCCAAGCCACTCTCCCCTTCCCTTCCCTAACCCAAGCCACTCTCCCCTTCCCTTCCCTAACCCAAGCCACTCTCCCCTTCCCTTCCCTAACCCAAGCCACTCTCCCCTTCCCCTTCCCTTCCCCTACTCTCGGCGTCGCGACCCCTTCCCTTCCCTAACCCAAGCCCCTCTCCCCTTCCCTTCCCTAACCCAAGCCACTCTCCCCTTCCCTTCCCTAACCCAAGCCACTCTCCCCTTCCCTTCCCTAACCCAAGCCACTCTCCCCTTCCCTTCCCTAACCCAAGCCACTCTCCCCTTCCCCTTCCCTTCCCCTACTCTCGGCGTCGCGACCCCTTCCCCTTCCCTTCCCCTACTCTCGGCGTCGCGACCCCTTCCCTTCCCTAACCCAAGCCACTCTCCCCTTCCCCTTCCCTTCCCCTACTCTCGGCGTCGCGACCCCTTCCCTTCCCTAACCCAAGCCACTCTCCCCTTCCCCTTCCCTTCCCCTACTCTCGGCGTCGCGACCCCTTCCCCTTCCCTTCCCCTACTCTCGGCGTCGCGACCCCTTCCCTTCCCTAACCCAAGCCACTCTCCCCTTCCCCTTCCCTTCCCCTACTCTCGGCGTCGCGACCCCTTCCCTTCCCTAACCCAAGCCACTCTCCCCTTCCCCTTCCCTTCCCCTACTCTCGGCGTCGCGACCCCTTCCCCTTCCCTTCCCCTACTCTCGGCGTCGCGACCCCTTCCCCTATTCCTTGGAAGCGACTGAACCAAAGCAAATCACTGGACTGGCTTGATTAATCTGATTTTTTTTGCTCGTTTGCCAAATATATTAGCAGCGGGTGGCACTAATACCACGTCTAAGATTCCTGCATTTGCTGTTTTTATTTCTTTTCCTCTTTAGTTAGTTATTTAATTACTTGTCTGATTACTTATATAATTGCTCATTTGATTATGTAGTTCCTTATCTAGTTGGTTAGTTAGTTACTCATTTGATCACCTATTCAGTTACTCATTTGATCACCTATTCACTTACTCATTTGATCACCTATTCAGTTACTCATTTGATCACCTATTCAGTTACTCATTTGATTATCTACTTTATTACTCATTTGATCACCTATTCAGTTACTCATTTGATCACCTATTCAGTTACTCATTTGATCACTTATTCAGTTACTTATTTGATTGTCTATTTTATTACTCATTTGATTACGTAGCTTACTTATATGATTGTTTATTTAGTTACTTATTGGATTATTTATTAGTTATATATTTCATTCGCTATTTAATTACTTATTCAATTACTTCGTTAAGGATTATTTTTTTCCTCGTACTGAATTTTCTTTCAGATTTTTTTTTTTTTTTTTCACGTCTCAGTTTTTCCTTTGCAGATTTCGTTTCGTTTCGGTTTTAAATAAAAAAAAAATCTGTGAGTTGTCTTCGCATTTCCTTTTTTCTTTTTTTTTTTCTTTTGTCTGTTTGTTTTCGTGTATGTGTGAATTTTTGTGTTTACGAAAGATCTCTTTTTCCGAATTTACTTATTTCTGGAGTTTATTTTCCTTTTTCTGTGTATTTCTGCATTTCTTTATGAGTTTTCCTTCAGTTCTTATCTTTTTTCTGTGTATTTCTGCATTTCTTTATGAGTTTTCCTTCAGTTCTTATCTTTTTCTGTGTATTTCTGCATTTCTTTATGAGTTTTCCTTCAGTTCTTATCTTTTTCTGTGTATTTCTGCATTTCTTTATCAGTTTTCCTTCAGTTCTTATCTTTTTTCTGTGTATTTCTGCATTTCTTTATCAGTTTTCCTTCAGTTCTTATCTTTTTTCTGTGTATTTCTGCATTTCTTTATCAGTTTTCCTGCAGTTCTTATCTTTTTCTGTGTATTTCTGCATTTCTTTATCAGTTTTCCTTCAGTTCTTATCTTTTTCTGTGTATTTCTGCATTGCTTTATCAGTTTTCCTTCAGTTCTTATCTTTTTCTGTGTATTTCTGCATTTCTTTATCAGTTTTCCTTCAGTTCTTATCT
>NC_091583.1:902524-907524 GCF_042767895.1 Penaeus vannamei | reverse complement strand
TATCCTTTTTATCATCTGCTTCATCTGTTTGCTGTTATTATAATTATTATCATTATCATTTTTATTATCATCATCATTGTTATTATCATTATTAGCATTATCTGCGTTATTAGCAGTTTTATTATCATTTTTATCATTATCATTATCATTGTTATTATTACTAATATTATCATCATTATCATTATATTGACGATGAGGTTAATTATTGTGATTATCATCATTTCATTAATATTACCATCATTATCCTCATCTTTATTATTGTTATTATTATCATCAATATCATTATTATTATCATCATTATTGCTATTGTTGCTATTAGTATCATTTTTATTGTTATTATTACTATTATTATTATTATTATTATTATTATTATTATTATTATTATCATTATTATTATTATTATTATTATTATTATTATTGTCATTATCATTATTATAGTTATTATCAATATTATCATTATTATCATCATCATCATTAACATTATTATCATTAGCAATATTATCATTAGTGATATTATCATTATTATGATTATTGTTATCATTACTATAATTTCTATCAATATCATTTTATTATTATTACTGATGTTTCCATCACTATTTCCATTATCATTAGCATTATTATTGTTATAATTATCATTATTATTATTATCATTATTATTATCATTATTACCATACTTGTCATCATCATTAGCATTATTAGTATTACTATCATTATCTTTTTCATTATCATCATCATCATCATCATTATTATCATTATGATTTGTATCAGTGTCACTATCAATATTATCATTATTTTCATTGTTATTATTTATATCATCATTATCAATGTTTTCAGCATTATCATTATCATTACTATTATTATTATCATTATCATTAATATTAGAATTATTATTGTCTTCTTATTATTATTGTTATCATCATTATTACTATCATTACCATTACTATCATTATTATCATTATCATTACTATCATTATTATCATTATCATTAATATTAGAATTATTATTGTCTTATTATTATTATTGTTATCATCATTATTACTATCATTTCATCGTTATTATCTTATTGTTATTGTTATTATCATTATTGTTATCATTATTTTTATTATCATTATCATCATCATTGTCATTGATATTAATACCATTGCCATTAATATTATCATCATTATTATTATTATCATTATTATTATCACTATAAATATTGTTATCATTATTATTATCACTATAAATATTGTTATCATCATTATGATTTTTACTGTTGTTATATTTACTGTTATTATTATTATCATCATCATTACTACCATCATCATTATCATTATCATCATTATTACCATCATTATTATCATCACTACCATCATAATTATTATCATCATCATTACTACCACCATCATTATTATTGCTATCATTAGTTGTGGTAGTATTATCATCACTATTGTCGTTATCACAGTCAACTTCGTTACTTAATAATTATAATGATAATTAAAAATAATTACTTAATAAATATCACTTAATAATTAAATTACTGCAGTATATTATCTTTTTGGTTCGACAATAGTATTATTTCTTTACTGAATGTTCGTTACGAATAACAAATCAACTGGAATGTTTAATCAATTAAATTTAGTCAATTGAAATTAAACATTACGAGACATGCCACAACTTCCGGTTGAGTATTATTGTCACAGAGAATGCTAAAGTTAGCATTTTGCGTATTTATGCATTTTATCTATTCTCTCATTTCATTAATTTATTTATTCCTTCATTCTATTATTTTTTTCTCTCTGTCTTTCTCCTTACCTTTACTCTCGTCTTCCTTATCCTTTTCCTCCTCTTTATGTATTTTATCTACTTATATATTTATTAATTTATTCAGTTACTCATTCATTCTGTTATTTTTCCTCTCTCTCTTTCTTCCTCTCTACCTTTACTCTCCTCTTCCTCTTCTTTCTACATCCTCTTAATTCCCCGCAACCTCTCTTCTTTGGCCGGCACTTTCGGGGGCGGGGGGGGGGGGGGTGCCAAAGACCCATCTGATTCTTATTTTATTGTTCCCGATATTTTGTTATTAAGTCTTGCTGCGTCGGCGGTCTTTCACTGTCTGTTTGTCTGTCTATCTATCTTCTTATCTCTCTATCTGTGTCTATACATTTCTAATTCTATGATATTTATTATTCTATATGTCCAGGTCTGTCTATCTACCTATCTATCTGTATATCCATCTTTCTCTATCTAATTTGTCTATCTAGCTGGATAATTGACATGTCTACCTATAGATCTATCTATAAAAAAATAATATATGTGTGTGTGTGTTTGTGTGTGTTTACAGACACACACACACATACATACGCATACACACACACACACACACACACACACACACACACACTGTTTACTGTTTTTAATCATAAAGTCGTGAAAAGGTTTGTTTACATATTTTTGTTTATTAAAGGCATATAGCAAAATTTAGAGTTAGGATTGATTAGAGTAGATTATAACAATTATCAAGAAGTGGTTTGGTTGTTTAAATGCTAACAATTTCTTGGGAGGAAAGTGACAAGCAAGATTAAGGTTACAGTCATGTCAGAAGTGTCCTGCTCTCGCCCAGCACACAAATATTAAGCGTTGGTATTAAACATCACGTTTTACCCGGAAATCTAAAGTTGAAATGTCTGAAAGGTGAATTAACATAATTATGGAATCCTTGTGTACTGAACTGTGATAATTAAGATGGTGTTCTGCCCTCGCCCTGCTCACAGAGAGAAGGAAAGTTTGAAAAGGAGAAGAAGCAACACACCATGATACCTGCCTTGCTGTTAGGATTTTATATATATATATATATATATATATATATATATATATATATATATATATATATATATATATATATGTATATATATATATATATTGAAATATACATTATATACATACATATATATGTGTGTGTGTGTGTGTTTCTGTGCGTGTGTGTGTGTGACTATATGTCTATTCATATTTACACACATACATATATATGAATCTATGTATGTGTGTGTGTTCTCATATTGGCTTTTATTACGTTCATCATAATGGTCATTGATTTTTAGTAAGTAGATAAAGGGAGAGTGTAATTCAAAGTTAATATTACCCTTGAATTAGCAGAAGGGAATATTCCATTTTTTTTTTTCAACCTCAAGTTAATTGTTAAGACTTACACTGTGATATGCCATCCATTTATTATTATTTGTTTATAGAATAAATAGGAATTGGTTAAAAAAATATTTTTATGACCATTGTATCTTTGGCACACACTCAGCAGAGGAAGGAATTCGATCCATTATACGAGCCTGAAGACCCCTGTCATGCTACCCACATAAGAATTAATTAAATCAAAATTGTGCTTTCTCGGGATTTCCCTCAAATCCAAAACCCCGAGTGGTGGCAGCACTACTGGAGATGTGATGAAGAACCGTATTCATGTTGACAAATGTGGAAAGGTATGAATGAGAACGAATATCTTCACAATACAAGAGATGTATTTAACTGGTTTCGATTATATCTTCGTCAGAAAGACATGTATTTCTGACGAAGATATAATCGAAACCGGTTATTAAATACATCTCTTGTATTGTGAAGATATTCGTTCTCATTCATACCTTTCCACACAAGATCTGATAAAGTCCATTAAGGGGACCGTCTGTTTTTTGTTTTGTTTGTTTGTTTGTTTGTTTGTTTGTTTGTTTCGAAAACCAGACGTACCCCTTAAGTTTCAAGGCCATGTCATGGGATAGAAAATTTCAAAGGATTGTATACTAAGTAAATTGAAATTCTCGACATAACAGAACAGTAGATATAGTAGAATATAGTATAATTAGCTTGTATATGAAAGAAAAATCCGTTCTTATATGACATATGTGTGTGTATGTGTGATATGTATATATTCATTGATTTATCTATCTATTATATATATATATATATATATATATATATATATATATATATATATATATATATATAGACATATATATACACTCTGTATAACCTATATATGTATATATGTACATGTGTGTGTATATATATATATATATATATATATATATATATATATATATATATATATATATATGTACATATATATATATATATATATATATATATATATATGTGTGTGTGTGTGTGTGTGTGTGTGTGTGTGTGTGTGTGTGTGTGTGTGTGTGTGTGTGTGTGTGCGTGTGTGTGCGTGCGAGTGTGTGTGTGACTATGTCAACTCATATTTACACACACATACATATATATGAATCTATGTATGTGTGTGTGTGGTCACATATATAGATGCTTACATACATACACAGCGCCCACCGTCCCTCTCCTGATTTCTTGCTCGCGTGTCTGTGCGTATGTAAACCTACATATTTGCGTGTGGGCGTACGTTTGAGTGCGCGCACGCCCGTTCAGAGTCAAGCTGTGCCAATTAATTTCTTAATGAAGTCGCTAATGAACTCAAGACATTATCCCTTACCTGATTTACGACTTTTGAAATTGTCGACTCAGGTGGAGTGTATCACTTTTATGGCGCGAGAGAAGTCACGGCGCGCGAGTTCGAACTTTTCGCGCGTTCGGCTCGAGGCTTGTTCTCTCGTTTACTTCTATTCATCAGTCGTGATATCTGTTCTCCCTCTGTTTGTCTTGTCCTTTGTTTTGTTTTAGCTTTATTGAATTAACCAGAGCTAAAATATAGGAGAAAAAGGGTAAAACATATTCAAAAGATGAGAATCAGGTGTCGGAATGGCTGCGATCCCGACTCCGGCGTCTGACTGAGGCTCGTTCGCCGCGATGGTTTTCGAGAAGCGCAATTTGCGGAATGCGTCTCGTTACCAAAGCGATCCCGGCGCAAGAAAAGGATCTCGCTCCCAAAGTCACCTCGGCGGAGGGCCCGGGTTTCGGCTCCGGGGAATGGCCTTCGTATGTAAATGCCTGTGGCCGTGATGGCGGCGGCTCCCTTGTTTACACGCCCCCTAAGCTCTCAT
>NC_091583.1:892524-895024 GCF_042767895.1 Penaeus vannamei | reverse complement strand
AAGCAATAACATAGTCTACCCTTCCGTTTTCTATGGATCCTTCGTTGTTTCTCCGTCTTATCACTTTCTCCGTTTTCTTTGTAGTCTTTGTTATTTCTGTTATTTCTTTGTCTTTTTTGTCTTCGATTTTTTCTTCAATTTCTTATTCAGAATGTTTCATTTTCTTTTCTCCTCCTCATTCTTCCTACATTCTTACTTTTATTTCCCCCTACTCTCCTATCCCCTCTCCTTCTCTCTCCTCTTGTCCTCCTATTCCCTTCTCATCTCTCCCCTTTCCATCCCATTACCCTCCGTATTTATCACTTATTTAACCTCTCACTTCTTTTCTCTCCTTTTCTATGCTTCCCTTCTTCCACACTTTCCTCCCCTTCCTTTACTTCTTCCTCTCACGTCCTTTCTATTCCCCCCTTCTTCCCTCTCCACATTTCCCTCTCTTTCTTTCTCTCTCTTCCTCTCCATCTTCCTTTCCATGCTCTCCCTCTACCCTTTCTTATTTACTTACTTCCTCCTCTCTCCCTCTCCTTCACCATCCTCCTCTTCCCTCTCCCCTCCTCTCTCCTTCTCATTCCCCCTTTCGATCCCTCACCCTTTTTCCCTTTCTTCCTTGTCTCTCCCCTCTTCTCTCTTTCTCCTTTCCCCGTTTCCACCACTCACCCCTCTTCCCTTCCTCCCATTTCCCTTTTATCGTCCCCCTTTTCCTCCCATACTTTCTACCCCCTCCCTCCCCCCCTTCTCCCTGGCCATGTACCATGTGCCTCTCCCTTCTTCTCTCCCTCTCCTTTCGACCCCTCCTCCTCTTCCCTTCCTCCCATTTTCCATCTCTCTCGTCCCCCTTTTCCTCTCCTTCCTTCCCTACTCCCCCCCCCCCACCCCTTCTCCCTGGCCATGTACCATGTGCCTCTCTCCTCTTCTCTCCCTCTCCTTTCGACCCCTCCTCCTCTTCCCTTCCTCCCATTTTCCATCTCTCTCGTCCCCCTCTTCCTCTCTTTCATCCCCTACTCCCCCCCCCCACCCCTTCTCCCTGGCCATGTACCGTGTGCCTCTCCCCCCTTCTCTCCCTCTCCTTTCCCCCTTTCGGCCCCTCCTCCTCTTCCCTTCCTCCCATTTCCCTTATATTTCTCTCATCCCCCTTTTCCTCTCCTTCCTCCCCTACCCCCTACCCCCCCCCCCCCCTACCCCTTCTCCCTGGCCATGTACCATGTGCCTCTCCCTTCTTCTCTCCCTCTCCTTTCCCCCTTTCGACCCCTCCTCCTCTTCCTTTCCTCCCATTTTCCTTATTTCTCTCGTCCCCCCTTTTCCTCTCCTTCCTCCCCTACCCCACCCCCCCTGCCCCCTTCTCCCTGGCCATGTACCGTGTGCCTCTCCCTTCTTCTCTCCCTCTCCTTTCCCCCTTTCGGCCCCTCCTCCTCTTCCCTTCCTCCCATTTTCCATCTCTCTCGTCCCCCTTTTCCCCCCCTGCTTTCTACCCCCCTCCCCCTTCCCCCTGGCCATGTACCGTGTGCCTCTCCCTTCTTCTCTCCCTCTCCTTTCCCCCTTTCTGCCCCTCCTCCTCTTCCCTTCCTCCCATTTTCCTTATTTCTCTCGTCCCCCTTTTCCTCTCCTTCCTCCCCTACCCCCCCCCCATACCCCCTTCTCCCTGGCCATGTACCGTGTACCTCTCCCTTCTTCTCTCCCTCTCCTTTCCCCCTTTCGGCCCCTCCTCCTCTTCCCTTCCTCCCATTTTCCTTATTTCTCTCGTCCCCCTTTTCCTCTCCTTCCTCACCTACCCCCCACCCCCCACCCCTTCTCCCTGGCCATGTACCATGTGCCTCTCCCTTCTTCTTTCCCTCTCCTTTCAGCCCCTCCTCCTCTTCCCTTCCTCCTATTTTCCTTATTTCTCTCGTCCCCCTTTTCCTCTCCTTCCTCCCCTACCCCCCACCCCTTCTCCCTGGCCATGTACCGTGTGCCTCTCCCCTCTTCTCTCCCTCTCCTTTCGACCCCTCCTCCTCTTCCCTTCCTCCCATTTTCCATCTCTCTCGTCCCCCTTTTCCTCTCCTTCCTCCCCTACCCCCCCCTACCCCTTCTCCCTGGCCATGTACCGTGTACCTCTCCCTTCTTCTCTCCCTCTCCTCTCCTCCTTTCGGCCCCTCCTCCTCTTCCTTTCCTCCTACTTTCCTTATTTCTCTCGTCCCCCTTTTCCTCTCCTTCCTCCCCCCCCCTACCCCTTCTCCCTGGCCATGTACCATGTGCCTCTCCCTTCTTCTCTCCCTCTCCTTTCCCCCTTTCGGCCCCTCCTCTTCCCTTCCTCCTATTTTCCATCTCTTTCGTCTCCCTTTTCCTCTCCTTCCTCCCCTACCCCACCCCCCCTGCCCCCTTCTCCCTGGCCATGTACCGTGTGCCTCTCCCTTCTTCTCTCCCTCTCCTTTCCCCCTTTCGGCCCCTCCTCCTCTTCCCTTCCTCCCATTTTCCATCTCTCTCGTCCCCCTTTTCCTCTCCTTCCTCTCCTACCCCCTACCCCCCC
>NC_091583.1:880024-887524 GCF_042767895.1 Penaeus vannamei | reverse complement strand
AGAGAGAGAGGAGACTACACTATAGTTAGAAGAGAGAGAGACAGACAAAAATGACAGAGAGAGAGAGCGAAAGAGAGAGAGAGCGAAAGAGAGAGAGAGAGAGAGAGATCAGACTATAGACTAGTTAGGAGTGAGAGAGACACAGATAAAGAGAGAGAGAGAGAGGAGACTACACTATAGTTAGGAGAGAGAGAGAGAAATAGACAGAGAGAGAGAGCGAAAGAGAGAGAGAGAGAGAGAGATCAGACTACAGACTAGTTAGGAATGAGAGACACAGACAGATAAAGAGAGAGAGAGAGAGAGAGAGGAGACTACTCTATAGTTAGAGACAAATAGACAGAGAGAGAGAGAGAGAGATCAGACTATAGACTAGTTAGGAATGAGAGAGACAGACAGATAAAGAAAGAGAGAGAGAGGAGACTACACTATAGTTAGGAGAGAGAGAGAGAGACAAATAGACAGAGAGAGAGAGAGAGAGAGAAGATTACACTATAATTAGGAGAGAGAGAGAGAAGACTACACTATAATTAGGAGAGAGAGACAGACAAATAGACAGAGAGAGAGTTAAACCTACGCTATAGTTAGTAAATTTTTTCCCACCAGAAAGAGTCAAAATTCGTATACGAAATTTCGCAATTTTGCACACCACTCGGAGGCTCAAGCGGCCTACCAGCGCGAGGAGACCGAGCAGCGATCTCCCGGTCTCGTCGGGGGATTTCACCGGCTCAGAAGGCCTAAATTCGCCCCTGCTTTTGGGCAACTTCGCCGCTTCGAACACTCGCGGGAACAGAACAAGCGACGGACTCTGCTGCCCCGTCAGGAGAATTTACAGGCCCACAAGGACCCCAAAAATCCGCATCTGCAAATTCGACAAAATCGCCATTGCTCACGCTACTCACGAACCATCAGCGTGAGAGGAATAAACAGAGACCTAAAGTCGCACCTGGAAATTCACAATTTTTCGGTCTCCCTCGAGGCGTCTTGTGCTAAGAGAAAAAAAAAAATAACGATTTCTGCGCGAGGAAGTACCCGAAAGGGCTTAGACAAAACCCACAAAAGGCACATACCTCGACCTATGAGAATTCTCCCACACTCACCCACTCAGAGGCTTGCATTCGAATATCTTATTTATTCATTTGTTTATTTATTTTTATCAACAAACTCGACACCTGTACCAAAAAATTCCCACGCCTTGCCCGCCCCTTCGGATATACAGCGAAGGGCAGCGAGCGAGCGTGCCCTCGGAGCGCCGGAAGGAGGCCCGGCAGGAGGGGCAGCGAGCGAGCGTGCCCTTGGAGCGCCGGAAGGAGGCCCGGCAGGAGGGGCAGCGAGCGAGCGTGCCCTAGGAGCGCCGGAAGGAGGCCCGGCAGGAGGGGCAGCGAGCGAGCGTGCCCTTGGAGCGCCGGAAGGAGGCCCTGCAGATGAGGCAGCGAGCGAGCGTGCCCTTGGAGTGCCGGAAGGAGGCCCGGCAGGAGGGGCAGCGAGCGAGCGTGCCCTTGGAGCGCCGGAAGGAGGCCCTGCAGGAGGGGCAGCGAGCGAGCGTGGCCTTGGAGCGCCGGAAAGAGGCCCAGGCGGAGAGGCAGCGAGCGAGCGTGCCCTTGGAGCGCCGGAAGGAGGCCCGGCAGGAGGGGCAGCGAGCGAGCGTGCCCTTGGAGCGCCGGAAGGAGGCCCAAGCGGAGAGGCAGCGAGCGAGCGTGCCCTTGGAGCGCCGGAAGGAGGCCCGGCAGGAGAGGCAGCGAGCGAGCGTGCCCTTGGAGCGCCGGAAGGAGGCCCTGCAGGAGGGGCAGCGAGCGAGCGTGCCCTTGGAGCGCCGGAAGGAGGCCCGGCAGGAGAGGCAGCGAGCGAGCGTGCCCTTGGAGCGCCGGAAGGAGGCCCAAGCGGAGAGGCAGCGAGCGAGCGTGCCCTCGGAGCGCCGGAAGGAGGCCCGGCAGGAGAGGCAGCGAGCGAGCGTGCCCTTGGAGCGCCGGAAGGAGGCCCAAGCGGAGAGGCAGCGAGCGAGCGTGCCCTTGGAGCGCCGGAAGGAGGCCCGGCAGGAGAGGCAGCGAGCGAGCGTGCCCTTGGAGCGCCGGAAGGAGGCCCGGCAGGAGAGGCAGCGAGCGAGCGTGCCCTCGGAGCGCCGGAAGGAGGCCCGGGCGGAGAGGCAGCGAGCGAGCGTGCCCTCGGAGCGCCGGAAGGAGGCCCGGCAGGAGAGGCAGCGAGCGAGCGTGCCCTTGGAGCGCCGGAAGGAGGCCCGGCAGGAAAGGCAGCGAGCGAGCGTGCCCTTGGAGCGCCGGAAGGAGGCTCGGCAGGAGAGGCAGCGAGCGAGCGTGCCCTTGGAGCGCCGGAAGGAGGCCCAAGCGGAGAGGCAGCGAGCGAGCGTGCCCTTGGAGCGCCGGAAGGAGGCCCAGGCGGAGAGGCAGCGAGCGAGCGTGCCCTTGGAGCGCCGGAAGGAGGCCCGGCAGGAGGGGCAGCGAGCGAGCGTGGCCTTGGAGCGCCGGAAGGAGGCCCGGCAGGAGGGGCAGCGAGCGAGCGTGCCCTTGGAGCGCCGGAAGGAGGCTCGGCAGGAGAGGCAGCGAGCGAGCGTGCCCTTGGAGCGCCGGAAGGAGGCCCAAGCGGAGAGGCAGCGAGCGAGCGTGCCCTTGGAGCGCCGGAAGGAGGCCCAGGCGGAGAGGCAGCGAGCGAGCGTGCCCTTGGAGCGCCGGAAGGAGGCCCGGCAGGAGGGGCAGCGAGCGAGCGTGGCCTTGGAGCGCCGGAAGGAGGCCCGGCAGGAGGGGCAGCGAGCGAGCGTGCCCTTGGAGCGCCGGAAGGAGGCCCAAGCGGAGAGGCAGCGAGCGAGCGTGCCCTTGGAGCGCCGGAAGGAGGCCCGGCAGGAGAGGCAGCGAGCGAGCGTGCCCTTGGAGCGCCGGAAGGAGAGGCAGCGAGCGAGCGTGCCCTCGGAGCGCCGGAAGGAGGCCCGGCAGGAGAGGCAGCGAGCGAGCGTGCCCTTGGAGCGCCGGAAGGAGGCCCAAGCGGAGAGGCAGCGAGCGAGCGTGCCCTTGGAGCGCCGGAAGGAGGCCCGGCAGGAGAGGCAGCGAGCGAGCGTGCCCTTGGAGCGCCGGAAGGAGGCCCGGGCGGAGAGGCAGCGAGCGAGCGTGCCCTTGGAGCGCCGGAAGGAGGCCCAGGCGGAGAGGCCGCGAGCGAGCGTGCCCTTGGAGCGCCGGAAGGAGGCCCAGGCGGAGAGGCAGCGAGCGAGCGTGCCCTTGGAGCGCCGGAAGGAGGCCCGGCAGGAGGGGCAGCGAGCGAGCGTGGCCTTGGAGCGCCGGAAGGAGGCCCGGCAGGAGAGGCAGCGAGCGAGCGTGCCCTTGGAGCGCCGGAAGGAGGCCCGGCAGGAGAGGCAGCGAGCGAGCGTGCCCTTGGAGCGCCGGAAGGAGGCCCAAGCGGAGAGGCAGCGAGCGAGCGTGCCCTCGGAGCGCCGGAAGGAGGCCCGGCAGGAGAGGCAGCGAGCGAGCGTGGCCTTGGAGCGCCGGAAGGAGGCCCAAGCGGAGAGGCAGCGAGCGAGCGTGCCCTTGGAGCGCCGGAAGGAGGCCCGGCAGGAGAGGCAGCGAGCGAGCGTGCCCTTGGAGCGCCGGAAGGAGGCCCGGCAGGAGGGGCAGCGAGCGAGCGTGGCCTTGGAGCGCCGGAAGGAGGCCCGGCAGGAGAGGCAGCGAGCGAGCGTGCCCTTGGAGCGCCGGAAGGAGGCCCAAGCGGAGAGGCAGCGAGCGAGCGTGCCCTTGGAGCGCCGGAAGGAGGCCCATGCGGAGAGGCAGCGAGCGAGCGTGCCCTTGGAGCGCCGGAAGGAGGCCCGGCAGGAGAGGCAGCGAGCGAGCGTGCCCTTGGAGCGCCGGAAGGAGGCCCGGCAGGAGAGGCAGCGAGCGAGCGTGCCCTTGGAGCGCCGGAAGGAGGCCCAAGCGGAGAGGCAGCGAGCGAGCGTGCCCTCGGAGCGCCGGAAGGAGGCCCGGCAGGAGAGGCAGCGAGCGAGCGTGCCCTTGGAGCGCCGGAAGGAGGCCCAAGCGGAGAGGCAGCGAGCGAGCGTGCCCTTGGAGCGCCGGAAGGAGGCCCGGCAGGAGAGGCAGCGAGCGAGCGTGCCCTTGGAGCGCCGGAAGGAGGCCCGGCAGGAGGGGCAGCGAGCGAGCGTGCCCTTGGAGCGCCGGAAGGAGGCCCGGCAGGAGAGGCAGCGAGCGAGCGTGCCCTTGGAGCGCCGGAAGGAGGCCCGGCAGGAGAGGCAGCGAGCGAGCGTGCCCTTGGAGCGCCGGAAGGAGGCCCATGCGGAGAGGCAGCGAGCGAGCGTGCCCTTGGAGCGCCGGAAGGAGGCCCGGCAGGAGAGGCAGCGAGCGAGCGTGCCCTTGGAGCGCCGGAAGTAGGAGAGGCAGGAGGGGCAGCGAGCGAGCGTGCCCTTGGAGCGCCGGAAGGAGGCCCGGCAGGAGGGGCAGCGAGCGAGCGTGCCCTTGGAGCGCCGGAAGGAGGCCCGGCAGGAGAGGCAGCGAGCGAGCGTGCCCTTGGAGCGCCGGAAGGAGGCCCGGCAGGAGGGGCAGCGAGCGAGCGTGCCCTCGGAGCGCCGGAAGGAGGCCCAGGCGGAGGGGCAGCGAGCGAGCGTGCCCTTGGAGCGCCGGAAGGAGGCCCAAGCGGAGAGGCAGGAGAGGCAGCGAGCGAGCGTGCCCTTGGAGCGCCGGAAGGAGGCCCGGCAGGAGAGGCAGCGAGCGAGCGTGGCCTTGGAGCGCCGGAAGGAGGCCCGGCAGGAGGGGCAGCGAGCGAGCGTGCCCTTGGAGCGCCGGAAGGAGGCCCGGGCGGAGAGGCAGCGAGCGAGCGTGCCCTCGGAGCGCCGGAAGGAGGCCCAGGCGGAGGGGCAGCGAGCGAGCGTGCCCTTGGAGCGCCGGAAGGAGGCCCAAGCGGAGAGGCAGGAGAGGCAGCGAGCGAGCGTGCCCTTGGAGCGCCGGAAGGAGGCCCGGCAGGAGAGGCAGCGAGCGAGCGTGGCCTTGGAGCGCCGGAAGGAGGCCCGGCAGGAGGGGCAGCGAGCGAGCGTGCCCTTGGAGCGCCGGAAGGAGGCCCAAGCGGAGAGGCAGCGAGCGAGCGTGCCCTTGGAGCGCCGGAAGGAGGCCCGGCAGGAGAGGCAGCGAGCGAGCGTGCCCTTGGAGCGCCGGAAGGAGAGGCAGCGAGCGAGCGTGCCCTCGGAGCGCCGGAAGGAGGCCCGGCAGGAGAGGCAGCGAGCGAGCGTGCCCTTGGAGCGCCGGAAGGAGGCCCAAGCGGAGAGGCAGCGAGCGAGCGTGCCCTTGGAGCGCCGGAAGGAGGCCCGGGCGGAGAGGCAGCGAGCGAGCGTGCCCTTGGAGCGCCGGAAGGAGGCCCGGGCGGAGAGGCAGCGAGCGAGCGTGCCCTTGGAGCGCCGGAAGAAGGCCCAGGCGGAGAGGCCGCGAGCGAGCGTGCCCTTGGAGCGCCGAAAGGAGGCCCAGGCGGAGAGGCAGCGAGCGAGCGTGCCCTTGGAGCGCCGGAAGGAGGCCCGGCAGGAGGGGCAGCGAGCGAGCGTGGCCTTGGAGCGCCGGAAGGAGGCCCGGCAGGAGAGGCAGCGAGCGAGCGTGCCCTTGGAGCGCCGGAAGGAGGCCCGGCAGGAGAGGCAGCGAGCGAGCGTGCCCTTGGAGCGCCGGAAGGAGGCCCAAGCGGAGAGGCAGCGAGCGAGCGTGCCCTCGGAGCGCCGGAAGGAGGCCCGGCAGGAGAGGCAGCGAGCGAGCGTGCCCTTGGAGCGCCGGAAGGAGGCCCAAGCGGAGAGGCAGCGAGCGAGCGTGCCCTTGGAGCGCCGGAAGGAGGCCCGGCAGGAGAGGCAGCGAGCGAGCGTGCCCTTGGAGCGCCGGAAGGAGGCCCGGCAGGAGGGGCAGCGAGCGAGCGTGCCCTTGGAGCGCCGGAAGGAGGCCCGGCAGGAGAGGCAGCGAGCGAGCGTGCCCTTGGAGCGCCGGAAGGAGGCCCAAGCGGAGAGGCAGCGAGCGAGCGTGCCCTTGGAGCGCCGGAAGGAGGCCCATGCGGAGAGGCAGCGAGCGAGCGTGCCCTTGGAGCGCCGGAAGGAGGCCCGGCAGGAGAGGCAGCGAGCGAGCGTGCCCTTGGAGCGCCGGAAGTAGGAGAGGCAGGAGGGGCAGCGAGCGAGCGTGCCCTAGGAGCGCCGGAAGGAGGCCCGGCAGGAGGGGCAGCGAGCGAGCGTGCCCTTGGAGCGCCGGAAGGAGGCCCGGCAGGAGAGGCAGCGAGCGAGCGTGCCCTTGGAGCGCCGGAAGGAGGCCCGGCAGGAGGGGCAGCGAGCGAGCGTGCCCTTGGAGCGCCGGAAGGAGGCCCGGCAGGAGAGGCAGCGAGCGAGCGTGCCCTTGGAGCGCCGGAAGGAGGCTCGGCAGGAGAGGCAGCGAGCGAGCGTGCCCTTGGAGCGCCGGAAGGAGGCCCAAGCGGAGAGGCAGCGAGCGAGCGTGCCCTTGGAGCGCCGGAAGGAGGCCCGGCAGGAGAGGCAGCGAGCGAGCGTGCCCTTGGAGCGCCGGAAGGAGGCCCGGGCGGAGAGGCAGCGAGCGAGCGTGCCCTCGGAGCGCCGGAAGGAGGCCCAGGCGGAGGGGCAGCGAGCGAGCGTGCCCTTGGAGCGCCGGAAGGAGGCCCAAGCGGAGAGGCAGGAGAGGCAGCGAGCGAGCGTGCCCTTGGAGCGCCGGAAGGAGGCCCGGCAGGAGAGGCAGCGAGCGAGCGTGGCCTTGGAGCGCCGGAAGGAGGCCCGGCAGGAGGGGCAGCGAGCGAGCGTGCCCTTGGAGCGCCGGAAGGAGGCCCAAGCGGAGAGGCAGCGAGCGAGCGTGCCCTTGGAGCGCCGGAAGGAGGCCCGGCAGGAGAGGCAGCGAGCGAGCGTGCCCTTGGAGCGCCGGAAGGAGAGGCAGCGAGCGAGCGTGCCCTCGGAGCGCCGGAAGGAGGCCCGGCAGGAGAGGCAGCGAGCGAGCGTGCCCTTGGAGCGCCGGAAGGAGGCCCAAGCGGAGAGGCAGCGAGCGAGCGTGCCCTTGGAGCGCCGGAAGGAGGCCCGGGCGGAGAGGCAGCGAGCGAGCGTGCCCTTGGAGCGCCGGAAGGAGGCCCGGGCGGAGAGGCAGCGAGCGAGCTTGCCCTTGGAGCGCCGGAAGGAGGCCCAGGCGGAGAGGCCGCGAGCGAGCGTGCCCTTGGAGCGCCGGAAGGAGGCCCAGGCGGAGAGGCAGCGAGCGAGCGTGCCCTTGGAGCGCCGGAAGGAGGCCCGGCAGGAGGGGCAGCGAGCGAGCGTGGCCTTGGAGCGCCGGAAGGAGGCCCGGCAGGAGAGGCAGCGAGCGAGCGTGCCCTTGGAGCGCCGGAAGGAGGCCCGGCAGGAGAGGCAGCGAGCGAGCGTGCCCTTGGAGCGCCGGAAGGAGGCCCAAGCGGAGAGGCAGCGAGCGAGCGTGCCCTCGGAGCGCCGGAAGGAGGCCCGGCAGGAGAGGCAGCGAGCGAGCGTGGCCTTGGAGCGCCGGAAGGAGGCCCAAGCGGAGAGGCAGCGAGCGAGCG
>NC_091583.1:867524-870024 GCF_042767895.1 Penaeus vannamei | reverse complement strand
GATGGAAGAAGAGCGAGAGGTTCATTTCTTCGACGTAGATGGAAGAAGAGCGAGAGGTTCATTTCTTCGACGTAGATGGAAGAAGAGCGAGAGGTTCATTTCTTCGACGTAGATGGAAGAAGAGCGAGAGGTTCATTTCTTCGACGTAGATGGAAGAAGAGAGAGAGGTTCATTTCTTCGACGTAGACGGAAGAAGAGAGAGAGGTTCATTTCTTCGACGTAGATGGAAGAAGAGCGAGAGGTTCATTTCTTCGACGTAGATGGAAGAAGAGAGAGAGGTTCATTTCTTCGACGTAGATGGAAGAAGAGCGAGAGGTTCATTTCTTCGACGTAGATGGAAGAAGAGCGAGAGGTTCATTTCTTCGACGTAGATGGAAGAAGAGCGAGAGGTTCATTTCTTCGACGTAGATGGAAGAAGAGCGAGAGGTTCATTTCTTCGACGTAGATGGAAGAAGAGCGAGAGGTTCATTTCTTCGACGTAGATGGAAGAAGAGCGAGAGGTTCATTTCTTCGACGTAGATGGAAGAAGAGCGAGAGGTTCATTTCTTCGACGTAGATGGAAGAAGAGAGAGAGGTTCATTTCTTCGACGTAGACGGAAGAAGAGAGAGAGGTTCATTTCTTCGACGTAGATGGAAGAAGAGCGAGAGGTTCATTTCTTCGACGTAGATGGAAGAAGAGCGAGAGGTTCATTTCTTCGACGTAGATGGAAGAAGAGCGAGAGGTTCATTTCTTCGACGTAGATGGAAGAAGAGAGAGAGGTTCATTTCTTCGACGTAGATGGAAGAAGAGAGAGAGGTTCATTTCTTCGACGTAGATGGAAGGAGAGAGCGAGGTTCATTTCTTCGACGTAGATGGAAGGAGAGAGAGAGGTTCATTTCTTCGACGTAGATGGAAGAAGAGCGAGAGGTTCATTTCTTCGACGTAGATGGAAGGAGAGAGAGAGGTTCATTTCTTCGACGTAGATGGAAGAAGAGAGAGAGGTTCATTTCTTCGACGTAGATGGAAAAAGAGCGAGAGGTTCATTTCTTCGACGTAGATGGAAGAAGAGAGAGAGGTTCAATTCTTCGACGTAAATGGAAGAAGAGAGAGAGGTTCATTTCTTCGACGTAGATGGAAGAAGAGCGAGAGGTTCATTTCTTCGACGTAGATGGAAGAAGAGAGAGAGGTTCAATTCTTCGACGTAGATGGAAGAAGAGAGAGAGGTTCATTTCTTCGACGTAGATGGAAGAAGAGCGAGAGGTTCATTTCTTCGACGTAGATGGAAGGAGAGCGAGAGGTTCATTTCTTCGACGTAGATGGAAGAAGAGCGAGAGGTTCATTTCTTCGACGTAGATGGAAGAAGAGAGAGAGGTTCATTTCTTCGACGTAGATGGAAGGAGAGCGAGAGGTTCAATTCTTCGACGTAGATGGAAGAAGAGCGAGAGGTTCATTTCTTCGACGTAGATGGAAGAAGAGCGAGAGGTTCATTTCTTCGACGTAGATGGAAGAAGAGCGAGCGAGGTTCATTTCTTCGACGTAGATGGAAGAAGAGAGGGAGGTTCAATTCTTCGACGTAGATGGAAGAAGAGAGAGAGGGTCATTTCTTCGACGTAGATTGGAAAAAGAGAGAGAGAGGTTCATTTTCTTCGACGTAGATGGAAGAAGAGAGAGAGGTTCATTTCTTCGACGTAGATGGAAGAAGAGCGAGAGGTTCATTTCTTCGACGTAGATGGAAGAAGAGAGCGAGGTTCATTTCTTCGACGTAGATGGAAGAAGAGAGCGAGGTTCATTTCTTCGACGTAGATGGAAAAGAGTGAGAGGTTCAATTCTTCGACGTAGATGGAAGGAGAGCGAGAGGTTCATTTCTTCGACGTAGATGGAAGAAGAGCGAGAGGTTCATTTCTTCGACGTAGATGGAAGAAGAGCGAGAGGTTCATTTCTTCGACGTAGATGGAAGAAGAGCGAGAGGTTCATTTCTTCGACGTAGATGGAAGAAGAGCGAGAGGTTCATTTCTTCGACGTAGATGGAAGAAGATATCCAAGGAATAGAGCAGGCGAGGGCACGGTGTAGAGGGTAATGGTGGCTGGGATGCGGCGGTGAGAGTTTTGATCTTTGAGGTGATCGAAAAAATTGTGATCGGGATTACCATGCGTGACGTCATGATGCAGACGGTGTCACGTGACATTACTTGCATTTTACACTCCTGATCCATCTTCTTTCTCCTCTTCCACCTTCTCCTCTTCTTCTTCCCTCTCCTACTCTCTCTCATCTCCATCCACCTTCTTCACCCCCTCCTCCTCTTACTTCTCCTCTTTCTCATCCTCTTCCACATCCTACCCTTCTCCTCCTTCTCCTCATCCTCCCCTTCCTCATCCCATCCTCCATCTTCCTCCTCCACGCACTTTTCATCTACCTCCTCTTCTTTCTCTCCCTTTCCTCATGTCCACCCTTCTCCTCCTCTTCCCTCCGCTCCCCATCTTCATCTCTATCCTCCTCCTCCTCCCACTCCTTCTCTTCCA
>NC_091583.1:835024-837524 GCF_042767895.1 Penaeus vannamei | reverse complement strand
TTTGCTTACCGTGGCAACCCAGTCAACATTACGCTATAGGATCAGCTCATCACCTCCTCTCTCTCTCTTTTCCTCCTTTCCTCCTTTCCCTTCCTTTCTTCATTTCCCCTCATTCACAATGTCGCTTCCTCCGCTCCTTGCCCCTCTCTCTGCCGCCCTCAGATCCCCTCTGCGACCTCTCCCTCTCCCTTCTCGCGCTGCCCTCCTTTCCCCTCGCCTCAGTCCCTCTGGTCGTCCTGCCAGGCAACTCCACCAGCTCCTGCTCTCCCCTCGCCGCTATCAGCTTCCCCTCGCGACCCTCAGTGAGCGCTTGGCACTGCTCGGCGTCGGTCAGTGTGGGCCCCTCTCTTCTGCCGCGCCGCTGCCGCCCACGGAGCCTCGGTCTCGCTCCTCCGTCGGCGGGAGGAAGCCGTTCGGGGAACTTCTTCGCCTGTGCGGGGATTCCAGTCGCTCGGGGGATCGCGGATGGCTCGGGAACTGCCTCCGTGTGATCAGCTGATTTGCGAACGTGCGAAACTTTTGTGGCGGTTTTCTGTGCGAGAAGCGCGGTTGCTATAAATCTGATAGTGTCTTGGGCTCTGAGTCCCTCGAGTCGTGAAGTTTTCTGTGGCTTAGATAAACAAACGAAGACCGTTCTGATTCTGTCTGGAGGAATCAAACTGAAATATTTAATTCTTGGTGAGTGATGATAAGATGGAATTCGTATAGGTGATCGCAAAACGTTTTAACGATGATTCTGAAACTCCGTTCACGGCGATAGATCGGAAAAAATTTGGTCTCGCTTTAATCTCTCTACCTGACCTGCTTCGCTCATGACACGCGCCAGAGAGTGAGCCTTTGCCCCGCGGGTTGCAACTGCCAGGTGTTATCGGCGACGAATGAGCGCCAGAGAGTGCCCCGAGGATCTTAGTGCCGGGCGAACTCCCGCTGCCGGAGCACCCTCACGTGGCCGCTCCAGGACGCGACGGACTTAGGCAGGAGGAAATCCCGCGCGACGGAGACGACCAACTCTGACGGCCGTGCGCTGCCTCTCTCACCTGTGTGCTGAGACTCAGCGGCGCCTCTTGATTGCAGCTGAGCCCTGCGCTTTGCCGCCGTGATCTGTGCGAGGCCAGCAGGCGTACAGGTCGCACAGCGGATCAAAGCAGAAGCAGCGACGGGGCGAGCAGACAGCTTGGAGCGACCAAAAGGAAAGAAGCTGGAGGATTCACTAACGGGGTCAAGCATGGCGTGCAAGTCCACAACCCCGTTACTACAACTGCTGCTCATGACTGCTCTCGTGACTGGTAAGCTACGACCGCCTCTTGGTACTCTCGCCCGCGTGCCTTCGGGGGGGCATCTGCGGGCGCTGTCATGCGTCACGCTGGCAGGCTCTTGTTCTTTGACACTGTCTATTTTCACCTGGCATGCACACGGGTTCAGACTCCTCCGAGTGGGTGTCTGGTCCTCGAAGGTTGACTCCGGTCGCCGCCTCCTTCGGTCGCGGGATCCTCCTCCTTCGAGCAGTGCTTGGGAGGGCCGCGCCGCCACGCGAACGCGCCATCAGCGGGTAATTTATTGGGATTGTCTCTGTCATCAGTCGCGATGCAGCAATATATGGATGTGTGTATATGTATATGTATATGTATATGTATATATATATATATATATATATATATATATATATATATATATATATATATATATATATATATATATATGTATGTATATATATATGTATATGTATATGTATATATATATATATATATATATATATATATATATATATATGTTTGTATATATACATATATATATATATATATATATATATATATATATATATATATATATATATATATATATATATATATATATATATATATGTCTCTGTCATCAGTCGCGATGCAGCAATATATGGATGTATATATATGTATATGTATATGTATATGTATATGTATATATATATATATATATATATATATATATATATATATATATATATATATATATATATATGTATGTATGTATGTATATATATATATATATATATATATATATATATATATATATATATATATATATATATATATATATATATATATATATATGTATATATATATATATATATATGTGTGTGTGTGTGTGTGTGTGTGTGTGTGTGTGTGTGTGTGTGTGTGTGTGTGGTGGGGGTGAGGTATGGGTGTGTATACATGTATGTGTGTGTGTGTGTGTGTGTATATATATATATACATATATATATATATATATATATATATATATATATATATATATATATATATATATATATATATACATACATATATATATATATATATATATATATATATATATATATATATATATATATATATATATATATATACATACATATATATATATATATATATATATATATATATATATATATATATATATATATATATATATATATATATATATATATATATGTATATATTCCTCCCACTCAGAGACAATGTGTTAACTGGCCACGAATCGTCCG
>NC_091583.1:782524-790024 GCF_042767895.1 Penaeus vannamei | reverse complement strand
TCTCTCTCTCTCTCTCTCTCTCTGTGTCTGTCTGTCTCTCTCTCTCTCTCTCTCTCTCTCTCTCTCTCTCTCTCTCTCTCTGTCTGTCTGTCTGTCTGTCTGTCTGTCTGTCTGTCTGTCTGTCTCTCTCTCTCTCACTCTCTCTCTATCTCTGTCTGTCTGACTGTCTATTTCTCTCTCTCTCTATCTATGTCTGCCTGTCTGTCTGTCTATTTCTCTCTATCTCTCTCTCTCTCTCTCTCTCTCTCTCTCTCTCTCTCTCTCTCTCTCTCTCTCTCTCTCTCTCTCTCTCATTCCCTCTCCCGCTCTCGCTGTCAGTCGCATTCATTATAAAGCGGTATTTATGATGCTAACAATAATAACTGTGACAATAGGAATAATTAATCTTAACAATACACATGACAATGATTATGATAATGATGCAATTATCGATAATCATAAAAATAACAAAAATGATGATAAGAATAATAAAGATAATGATAATAATGATAATGATCATGATAGTAATGAGGATAGTAATTATAACAAATAAAGTATAAGTAGTAATAGCAGTAGTAGAAATGATAATAATAACAATGTTAATGATTAATAATCGTAATGATTATAATAATGATGTTAATAGGAATGATGATAATGATGATGATGATAATAATAACAGTAAAATAGTGAGAATGATAAAAATGACAAACATAATAATAATAATGCTAATGATGATAATAATGATAACAATAACAATATTAATAACAATAATAATAGGTTGATTACAACGATAATAATAATAATGATAATTGATAACAGTAACAATAATGAGGACGATCACAATAATGATAGTATTAATGATAATGATGATTATGTTAATAATGATAATAACAATAATTATAATAGTAGTGATAATAATAATAACAATAATGATTATAATAATGATAATGATAATGATTAAAATGATAATATAGAATGATGATAATAAGATGAAATAATAACAATAATAATGGTAATGATAATGATAACAATCATAATAATAATAATAACGATGACAATAATAATATGATAATGATAATGACATAAAGCAATAATCATAATAATGATAATAACGATAATAATGACGATAGCAAATATAATAGTCAATATCATCATTATCATAAAGACATTTAGAATAGTAATACTATGATAGTAGTAGTAGTAGTAATATTAACACCATTATTATCAATAGTAAATATTATAATGAATTGTGATAGTGATCATGACATCATGACACTAGTTTTCATGATGGTATTACAAATGTAATTGTCATATCTGTTATTATCGTTGCTTTGTTGTTGTTGTATGAATAATAACAATCGTAAAAATGATGATTAACGATGAAAAACTAGCGACTGAAGCAGTGTTCACCGCTCGCAAGAACACACACAGCCATACGGACGTTAGGGTACCCCCCCCTCCCCCCATTGTTCACCGCTCGCAACAACACACACAGCCATACAGACGTTAGGGTACCCCCCCCCTCCCCCCATTGTTCACCGCTCGCATGAACACACACAGCCATACAGACGTTAGGGTACCCCCCCCCTCCCCCCATTGTTCACCGCTCGCATGAACACACACAGCCATACACACGTTAGGGTACCCCCCCCCACCCCCCCATTGTTCATCGCTCGCAACAACACACACAGCCATACACACGTTAGGGTACCCCCCCCCTCCCCCCATTGTTCACCGCTCGCAAGAACACACACAGCCATACACACGTTAGGGTACCCCCCCCCACCCCCCCATTGTTCACCGCTCGCAGGAACACACACAGCCATACACACGTTAGGGTACCCCCCCCCACCCCCCCATTGTTCACCGCTCGCAAGAACACACACAGCCATACACACGTTAGGGTACCCCCCCTCCACCCCCCCATTGTTCACCGCTCGCAAGAACACACACAGCCATACACACGTTAGGGTACCCCCCCCCACCCCCCCATTGTTCATCGCTCACAAGAACACACACAGCCATACATACGATAGGGTACCCCCTCCCCCCCTCCCCCCATTGTTCACCGCTCGCAAGAACACACACAGCCATACGGACGTTAGGGTACCCCCCCCTCCCCCCCATTGTTCATCGCTCGCAAGAACACACACAGCCATACACACGTTAGGGTACCCCCCACCCCCCCTCCACCCCCACGCCCCCGCCCAAAGCACGTAGTGGGGGGGAGGAGTGCTTGCTCGAACGCCATGCTGTGGGCGTAAGCATGAAGAAACGGCTTTCCTTTTCTGGAGTCTTGCCAGCGTTCTTCTGCCGGAGGAACCTCGCGTGGCGGAGAAGGAGAGACAAACCCTCCCCGGCTGTCTGCGAGGGAACGCCGAGGGAACGCCGAGGGAACGCCGAGGGAGCGCCGAGGGAACGCCGAGGGAACGCCGAGGGAACGCCGAGGGAACGCTGAGGAAACGCCGAGGGAGCGCCGAGGGAACGCCGAGGGAACGCCGAGGGAACGCCGAGGGAACGCCGAGGGAATGCTGAGGGAGCGCCGAGGGAACGCCGAGGGAACGCCGAGGGAACGCCGAGGGAATGCTGAGGGAGCGCCGAGGGAACGCCGAGGGAGCGCCGAGGGAGCGCCGAAGGAACGCCGAGGGAACGCCGAGGGAGCGCCGATGGAACGCCGAGGGAACGCCGAGGGAACGCCGAGGGAATGCTGAGGGAGCGCCGAGGGAACGCCGAGGGAGCGCCGAGGGAGCGCCGAAGGAACGCCGAGGGAACGCCGAGGGAGCGCCGATGGAACGCCGAGGGAACGCCGAGGGAACGCCGAGGGAAACGCCGAGGGAACGCCGAGGGAGCGCCGAAGGAACGCCGAGGGAGCGCCGAGGGAACGCCGAGGGAGCGCCGATGGAACGCCGAGGGAACGCCGAGGGAACGCTGAGGGAATGCTGAGGGAGCGCCGAGGGAACGCCGAGGGAGCGCCGAGGGAGCGCCGAAGGAACGCCGAGGGAACGCCGAGGGAGCGCCGAGGGAACGCCGAGGGAACGCCGAGGGAACGCCGAGGGAAACGCCGAGGGAACGCCGATGGAACGCCGAGGGAACGCCGAGGGAAACGCCGAGGGAACGCCGAGGGAGCGCCGAAGGAACGCCGAGGGAGCGCCGAGGGAACGCCGAGGGAACGCCGAGGGAACGCCGAGGGAGCGCCGAGGGAACGCCGAGGGAAACGCCGAGGGAACGCCGAGGGAGCGCCGAAGGAACGCCGAGGGAGCGCCGATGGAACGCCGAGGGAACGCCGAGGGAACGCCGAGGGAACGCCGAGGGAACACCGAGGGAACGCCGAGGGAACGCCGAGGGAACACCGAGGGAACGCCGAGGGAAACGCCGAGGGAACGCCGAGGGAACACCGAGGGAACGCCGAGGGAAACGCCGAGGGAACGCCGAGGGAACACCGAGGGAACGCCGAGGGAAACGCCGAGGGAAACGCCGAGGGAACGCCGAGGGAATGCTGAGGGAACGCCGAGGGAGCGCCGAGGGAGCGCCGATGGAACGCCGAGGGAACGCCGAGGGAATGCTGAGGGAACGCCGAGGGAACGCCGAGGGAAACGCCGAGGGAACGCCGAGGGAGCGCCGAGGGAACGCCGAGGGAACGCCGTGGGAACGCCGAGGGAGCGCCGAGGGAGCGCCGATGGAACGCCGAGGGAACGCCGAGGGAGCGCCGAGGGAACGCCGAGGGAGCGCCGAAGGAACGCCGAGGGAAACGCCGAGGGAACGCTGAGGGAACGCCGATGGAACGCCGAGGGAACGCCGAGGGAACGCCGAGGGAGCGCCGAAGGAACGCCGAGGGAAACGCCGAGGGAACGCCGAGGGAGCGCCGAGGGAACGCACTCTCGAGGGAACGCCGGGGGAACGCACTCTCGAGGGAACGCACTCTCGAGGGAACGCCGAGGGAACGCACTCTCGAGGGAACGCCGAGGGAACGCACTCTCGAGGGAACGCCGAGGGAACGCACTCTCGAGGGAACGCCGAGGGAGCGCCGAGGGAACGCACTCTCGAGGGAACGCCGGGGGAACGCACTCTCGAGGGAACGCCGAGGGAACGCACTCTCGAGGGAACGCCGAGGGAGCGCCGAGGGAACGCACTCTCGAGGGACATGGCATGGAGGTTGAGATATTTGACCTTTATTTTTTCTTCGTTTTTTTTTTTTTTTTTTTTTTTTAAGGGACGCGATGGGTTTAGGTTGGGTCAGGGGTCAGGGAGGGGGGGGGCAGTGGGTTGTAGGAAGGGGATTTGTTTGTTGTTTTTTTTCTGTGCAGTGATTTTGTGTTAAATGGACTTCTTTCTTGTAGTTTAAGATGACGTGTGTGTGTGTGTGTGTGTGTGTGTGTGTGTGTGTGTGTGTGTAGGTGTGTGTGTGTGTGTGTGTGTGTGTGTGTGTGTGTGTGTGTGTGTGTGTAGGTGTGTGTGTGTGTGTATGTGTGTATGTATGCGTATGTGCGTGTATGTGTGGGTGTGTAGGTGAGTGTGAGTGTGAGTGTGTGTGTGTGTTTGTGTAGGTGTGTGTGTGTGTGTTTGTGTAGGTGTTTGTGTGTATGTATATGTGTGTGTATATATATATATATATATATATATATATATATATATATATATATATATATATATATATATATATATATATATATATATATACGGCTGCGTGTGTGATCAGAAACGCGGAGAGAAAAGGAGATCCCTCCGAGATCCCCCTCCCCCCTCCCCCCTCTCCCCCCCCCCTTCCCCTCTCCCCCTCCCCCCGCCATTCTCCGCGATGAAAAGGGAAAAAAAATTCTCTTCTTGCGCTCATTTCCTCCACAATACTTCTGGTGGTAATGAGGAGCAGGCGAGAGGGGGAGGGAAGGAGGGGGGGAGGGGGGAGGGGAGGAGCAAAGGAGGGGGGAGTCTGCTAGGGGGTAAGAGGGGGGGGGGGAGGAGCAGAGGAGGGGGAGGAGGAGGGGGGGAGGGGGAGGGGAGGGGCAGAGGAGGGGGGAGGCTGCTAGGGGGTAAGAGGGGGGGGGGAGGAGCAGAGGAGGGGGAGGCTGCTACGGGGTAAGAGGGGGGGGGGAGGAGCAGAGGAGGGGGAGGCTGCTAGGGGGTAAGAGGGGGGGGGAGGCTGCTAGGGGGTAAGAGGGGGGGGGGAGGCTGCTAGGGGGTAAGAGGGGGGGAGGGGAGGAGCAGAGGAGGGGGGTGCCTGCCACGGGGTAAGAGGAGGGGTGTGGGTTGGTGGGGTGGGGGAGTCTGCTACGGGATAAGAGAGGGGTAGGGGTGGGGGGGTGGGGGAGGGCTCCGCAAATTATCTACGTTGTGTACAGCGACATCTATGGCCAAAGTTTGTCGTCCACGTAATGATAAAGAGCAAAGTTGTCGTAAATGTTCGTGTTAACAATACCGTTAACGTGTGAGGAAATGCGGGAAACACTCAGGAAATACACTCACGAAGACACGCAGATGTACACGAGAGCAATCGAGCAAGCAAAGAAACGCACATGAACCCAAATAGTCTACACACACACACACACACACACACACACACACACCCACACACAGACACACACACACACACACACACACACATACACACACACACACACACACACACACATACACACACACACACACACACACACACACACACACACACACACACACACACACACACACATACACACACACGCACACACACACTCCCAAAGGTACGTAAAAACGTGCACACGCACTCTCAGAATAAACACAGGATACTCAAACATGTACAAAAACCCGCCCGCAGATAAACAAACCCGCCCACACACTACCAAACCCACACACACCACCACCAAACCCGCCCACACACAACCAAACCCGCCCACAGACAAACAAACCCGCCCACAGACAAACAAACCCGCCCACACACTACCAAACCCGCCCGCACACAAACAAACCCGCCCACACACAAACAAACCCGCCCACAGACAAACAAACCCGCCCACACACAAACAAACCCGCCCACAGACAAATAAACCCGCCCACAGACAAACAAACCCGCCCACACACAAACAAACCCGCCCGCACACAAACAAACCCGCCCACAGACAAACAAACCCGCCCACAGACAAACAAACACGCCCGCAGACAAACAAACACGCCCACAGACAAACAAACACGCCCACACACAACCAAACAAACCCAAAGACAAAAAAAAACACGTCTGGTGATAAATAAACCCTCCCTCACACAAGCAAACACACCCACACACAAACACATCCGCCCACACACAAACAAACCCTCTCATACAACCAAACCCGCTCACACTCAAACATACCCTCTCATACAAACAAACCCGCCTACACACTACCAAACCCGCCCACACACAAACAAACAAACCCAAAGACAGACAAACCCGCCCACACACAAACAAACAAACCCAAAGACAGACAAACCCGCCCACACACAAACAAGCAAACCCAAAGACAGACAAACCCGCCCACACACAAACAAACCCGCCCACAGACAAACAAACCCTCCCTCCCACAAACAAACACGCCCACAAACAAACACGCCCACACACAGACAAACAAACCCACAGACAAACAAACCCGCCCACACACACACAACCAAACCCGCGCCCCCAAAGTACCGCCCACACTCCAGAGTTCCAGCCCAAGAATCGCCGTAATAACCGGCCCCGCGCTGAACGGCTCCATCCCAATTTAGGAGCCTTCTTGCCGTTAACGGAATTGCGAATATCCGCATAAAAAAAAAAGAAAGCCCTCCGTTTGAGTTAAATTATCCGGCAAGCCACGGCCGAACAGCGACGAGAATTTGTACCCAAGAGCAAGCACGGAGTCTATCCGGCTCTTCGTGTAATTTTTTATAACTGTGGCGGTCATATTGCGAGAGCGGGAGAGAAAACGGATTCATTTTTCTCTTTAATGCGTTATCTATATGCAGATTATTGGGAAATGAGGACGTTTTCGACGCTTATTTTTTTTTTTATTCTGTTCGTGTTTATTAAATTTGTTTATATTTTTTCTCCTCGTTTGTGTATTCTGTTTAAAGATTGTACCTTGTTTTTCTTCGTTATTGAAAACGGTTCGGTGTTTCCGTTTTTTTTTCTCTCTCTTTCTTTCTTCTTATTTATATTTCTCTTCTTTCTAAAATCGTTACATGGTTTTAATTTGACTCTTTTTTAAGGAAGAATTCCGATGTCCTTTTCTCTCTCTTTTATCGCTTTTCTGCATGTTCCTCACCCGACGACACAGCCCCGACTGAACAAACCCTCGACGCGTGACAGAGACAGAAGCGCTCCCTCCCGCCGCCCGCAGTCATCTGATCTCCTCTGTCTTCCCGCGCTCCATTTTACCCGTGTTTACCCTCGCACCTCCCGCGCGCCTCTGTATATTTCCGCCGTCGACGCCTCATATTGTGTATTCCCCGCAAAGTTATTCTCTTCCCCAGCTTGCCGCTATCATTTTGGGCAAAGTATACACATAAAGGTAAGCGCCCGCCTCGTAACCATGC
>NC_091583.1:772524-777524 GCF_042767895.1 Penaeus vannamei | reverse complement strand
TCTCTCCCTCCCCTCTTCGCTCCCTCCCTCCTTCCCCCTCCCTTCCCCCTCCCCCTTCACTCCCTCCCTCCTTCCCCTCTTTCCCTCTCTCCCTCCCCCTTCACTCCCTCCCTTCCTTCCCCCTCCCTTCCCCCTCCTTTTCTCTTTCCCAACCCCTCCCCCCCTTCCCTCTCTTTCCTCTCTCCCTCCCCCTTCACTCCCACCCTCCTTCCCCCTCTCTTCCCCCTCCCTCCTTCACTCCCTACCTCCTTCCCCCTTTCTCCTCCCCTTCACTCCTTCCCTCTCTCCCTCCCCCTTTCACTCCTTCCCTCTCTCCCTCCCTCCTTCCCCCTCTTTCCCTCCCTCCCTCCTTCCCCCTCTCTCCCTCCCCCTCCCCCTTCACCCTCGCCTTCCTTCCCCCTCCCTTCCCTCTCTCCCTCCTCCTTCACTCCCTCCCTCCTTCACTCCCTCCCTCCTTCCCCCTCGCCTTCCCTCTCTCCCTCCCCCTTCACTCCTTCCCTCTCTCCCTCCCCCCTTCTCTCTCCCTTCTCCCTCCTTCCCCCTCTCTCCCTCTCTTCCGTGAATGCATGATATTTACCGCCCCGAACGGAATAAAATGCGCATATTTAGCCGTCGTCTGCGAGGGTTGCCCTTGAGCCTCCGGACTTTTGGCTCAGGTTATCGGCCGCCCTAATGTTTTCGCTCTTAATGACCTCGCGCGACCTAATTAGGCGATTGAGTGGCACGGGGTGAGTCCATATTGAGTCCTGTTCCATATCTGATCTTCAGACTATTCAACGAACTTTGTTTGCCGATGGATTTTGGGAGATAAAAAAGAAGAATGTTCGCACCACTCGCTCCTCTCCTCTCTTCTCCTCTCCCTTCCCCCTCCCCTTCCCCTCCCCTCCTCTCCCCTCTGACCCTCCCCTTCTCATCCTCCTCTCCCTCCCCTCCCCTCTCCCCTCTCCCCTTCCTCTCCCTTCCCCCTCCCCTCTACCCTCCTCTCACCCTCCTCTCCCCTCTTCTCCCCTTCTCACCCTCCTCTCCCTCCCCCTTCCCTCTCACCCTCCTCTCCTCTCCTCCCCTCTCACCCTCCTCTCCCTTCCCCCTCCCCTCTCCTCCCCTCCTCTCACCCTCCTCTCCCCTCTCCCTCCCCTCTCCCTTCCCCTCCCTTCTCCCTCCCCTTCCCCTCCCTTCCCCTCTCACCTTCCTCTCCCTCCCCTTCCCTCTCACCCTCCTCTCCCTCTCCCTTCTCCTCCCCTCTCACCTTCCTCTCCCCTCTCCTCTCCCTCTCCTCTCCCTCTCCCTTCCCTGCCCTCCCTCTCACCCTCCTCTCCCTTCCCCTCTCACCCTCCTCCCCCTTCCCTCTCACCCCTCCTCTCCCTTCCCCTTCCCTCTCACCCTCCTCTCCCCTCTCCCTCACCTCTCCCTCCCCTCTCACCCTCCCTCTCCCTTCCCTCCCTCTCCCCTCCCCCTTCCCTGTCCCTTCCCTTCTCCTCCCCTTCCCCTCTCACCCTCCTCTCCCTTCCCTCTCACCCTCCTCTCCCTCTCCCCTCTCCCTCCCCTCCCTCTCCCCCTCCTCTCCCATCCCCCTGCCCTCCCCTCTCACCCTCCCTCTCACCCTCCTCTCCCTTACCCTGCCCTCCCCTCTCACCCTCCTCTTCCTTCCCCTCCCCTCTTACCCTCCTCTTCCTTCCCCTCCCTCTCACCCTCCTCCCTTCCCCCCCCCCTCTCACCTTCCTCTCCCCTCCCTTCCCTCTCACCCTCCTCTCCCTTATCCCTCCCTCCCTTCTCCTCTCCCTTCCCTCCCCTTCCCCTCTCCCTTCCCCTGCCCTCCCCTTCTCACCCTCCTCTCCCTTCCCTTCCCTTCCTCTCACCCTCCTCTCCCTTCCCCTCTCCTCCCTCCTCTCCCTTCCCTCTCACCCTCCTCTTCCCCTCTCCCTTCCCTCCCCCTTTCCCCTCTCACCCTCCTCCCTCTCTCCCTCCTCTCTCCTCCTCTCACCCTCCTCTCCTTCCCCTCCCCTCTCACCCTTCCCTCTCACCTTCCTCTCCCTTCCCTCTCACCTTCCCCTCCCTCCCCTCTCACCCTCCCCTTCTCACCCTCCTCTCCCCTCCCCTTCCCTCCCTCTCCCTCTCCCCTCTCCCTTCCCTCCCCTCTCCCCCTCCTCTCACCCTCCTCTCCCCTCTCCTCCCCTCTCCCTTCCCTCCCTTCTCCTCTCCCTTCCCCTCCCCTTCCCCTCTCCCTTCCCCTCTCCCCCTCCTCTCCCTTCCCCTTCCCCTCTCACCCTCCTCTCCCCTCCTCTCCCCTCCCCTCCCCTCTCCCCCTCCTCTCCCATTCAGCCCTAGGTTTGTTGATCTTGCAACGGGAAAAAAATGTAGCAGAACAAACAAAGAAATGCAGATGCCTTCAACGGATTGTGTCTGAGCAAACACGGGGCTCCATCACAGGCACAGTGCCTTTTGCTGCGATGCGCCGGCACTCTCCCCGCCCCCTCTCCCCCCCCTCCATCCCCCCCCCCATCCCCCCGCCCCCCTCTCTCTCTCCCTCTCTTCCCCTTCCATCCCACCCCCCCCCATCCACCCTCCCTTCCCTCTAGCCTTTCACTTTCCCTTTCCATCCCGCCCTCCATCCCCTCTCCCTCTCACTCTCTCTTCCCCTTCCATCCCACCCTCCCCTCTTTCTCTTCCCTAACCACCCTCCCTTCCCTCTAGCCTTTCACTTTCCTTTTCACTTTCACTCTCTCTTTCCCTTCCATCCCACCCTCCCTTCCTTCTTCCCTCTTTCTCTTCCCCATCCCCCATCCCTTCCCCTCTCCCTCTCTCTTCCCTCTCCATCCCCTCTCCATCCCCTCTCCCTCTCTCTCTCTCTTCCCCTTCCATCCCACCCTCCCCTCTTTCTCTTCTCCAACCATCCTCCCTTCCCTCTAGCCTTTCACTTTCCCATTCCATCCCGCCCTCCCTTCCTTCTTCCCTCTTTCTCTTCCCCTCATCCACCCTCCCTTCCCTCTCCCTCTCTCTCTCTTCCCCTTCCATCCCACCCTCCCTTCCCTCTCCCTCTTTCTCTTACCCCTCCCTCTCTCTCTCTCTCTTCCATCCCACCCTCCTTTCCTTCCTCCCTCTTTCTCTTCCCCATCCCCCCTCCCTTCCCCTCTCCCTCTCTCTCTCTTCCCCTTCCATCCCACCCTCCCCTCTTTCTCTTCCTCATCCACCCTCCCTTCCCTCTAGCCTTTCACTTTCCCATTCCATCCCACCCTCCCTTCCCTTTTCCCTCTTTCTCTTCCCCATCCTCCTCCCTTCCTCTCTCTCTCTCTCTCTTCCCTCTTCCATCCCACCCTCCCTTCCCTCTCCCCTCTTTCTCTTCTCCTTCTCTTCTCCCTCTCTCTCTTTCCTCCCCTTCCTCTCCCCACTCTCTCTCTCTCCTCTCCCTCTTTCTCTCTTCCCTTTCCCCCTTCCTTCCTCTCCCCACACTCTCTCTTTCCTCTCCTCTCTTTCTCTCTTCCCTTTCCATCCCACCCTACCTTCCCTCTTTCTCCTCTCCCTCCCTCTCTCTCTTTTCCTTCCACACCCCCTTCCCTTCCTCTCCCCACACTCTCTCTCTTTCCTCTCCCCTCTTTCTCTCTTCCCTTTCCCCTCCCCCTCCCTGTGCTCGCTTAAATGCCGGCCGTTCTTTGTGACCTGACATGATATTGGCACTGGAAGGTCATCTCTAACTCGGGGCTGGGCGGCTGACGCGAGAATCACCGGCCGGAGCTCGGAGGTGATCAGCTGTTTTCAAGACATGCTCCGGAGCTCGTGTGCTGCGGAACGGCGGATTATGCGGAAAAGGGGGGGGGAGGGGAGAAAGGACAAAAGTATGAAAGAAAGAAAGGAAGAACAATGAAAGAAAAAAAAAAAAAAAAAAAAAAAAAAAAAAAAAAAAATATATATATATATATATATATATATATATATATATATATATATATATATATATATATATATATATATATATATATATATATCTGCGGAAAAGGGGGGAAAAGAAAGGGCAAAAGTATGAAAGAAAGAAAGGAAGAACGATGAAAGAAAAAAGAGAAAAAAAGAAAATATGTATACAAATATCTGTGTGTGTGTGTGCGTGTACGATTTGGCTAAGCTAAGGCGGGAAGGTCGACGTGGTGTCAATTGTTATTCTCCATTATTTTCCGTTCTCTTTCCTTTCGTGCAGCTGGCCATGTTTCGGCATTTCTACGTCAGCTGCCGTAGCGTGAAGCAAGATTCTTCTCCGCAGTCCCGGCTTGTTGTCTGCGTCGGCCATGTCGCGAGTGTCTTTAAAAAAACTTCTTTTTATGTACTGCAGCTGTCGAGAAAAACATGGTTATCATCATACATGTTTCTTGCATTTCTTGACTCTGAATGTGACTTTTTGGTTTACAATCGGAATGTCTCTACAAATGAATTTTTAATGACTTCGGAAGCCAAACATAACGTCTAAAAATATCTATAGTATAATGGTTATACGGAAGTTCAACTTGGACTTCATCATATCCAAGGGATCACCACAAAACGCAAACACAACGACGCGAAATAACTGTATAAAACTTATCCCGCATCCTTTTCTTCTTCTTCTTCCTCGCGTTCTTCTTCTTTTTCTTTCTTTCTTTCTTTTTTTTCTCTCTCTCTTTTCATCTTTGTTTTGTCTTTCTTTCTTTTTTTTCCCCTTTCTTTTCATCTTTGTTTTGTCTTTCGGTCGAAGATAAGTCTTGTCCGTGGAGAGTCCGCCGCGCATCTTGTGTTTCTTCTTCCTTCCACTTCGCCTCGCCCTCCACACCCGTCGGCCGTGTCGAGGTCCTGCTCCGAGGGGAGAGGAAAGAAAAGTCAAGAAGTGTATAACCGCTAATAGAAGGTCACAGGAAGACGCCAAGGAAAAAAAAAAAAAAAAAAAAAAAGAAAACCAACTTCAAGTTTGGCTCCAAAACTCAGAAAGAGACTTTTAACTCTGTATCTCGGAAGACCAACTAAAAGATACCCTTTTTTCCTTC
>NC_091583.1:741269-743769 GCF_042767895.1 Penaeus vannamei | reverse complement strand
AAGGCAAACACCTCAACACAGGGAGCGACAGGCAGACAGACAGACAGAGAAACGGACAGACAGACAGGCAGACAGACAGACAGAATACCCGACAGACAGACAGACAAACAGACGGACAGACAGACAGACAGACAGACAGACAGACAAAAAGACAGACAGACCGACAGACAGACAGACAGACAGACAGACAGACAAAAAGACAGACAGACCGACAGACAGACAAACAGACAGACAGACAGACAGACAGACAAAAAGACAGACAAAAAGACAGACAGACCGACAGACAGACAGACAGACAGACAAACAAACAAACAAACAGACAGCGACCGAGACCGAGAACCACAACCACCCAGCCAGAGACCCAGACACAGCCCACAGACAGACAGACAGACACGAAGACCTACGAAGGGGGCGCCCCGACAGACAGCCCCAGAGGTCACACGAGGTCACACGAGGTCACACGAGAGGGAAATCCAGCGGCGTTTATCGGGATTTTAGGTCCGTCGGTCGGGAGGTCGGAGACGACTAAGCCCGATTTTGACGCATTCGGGTGATCAGACACACACACGAAGTGGGGGAGGGAAGGGGTGGGGGAGGGATGGGGTAGGGGGGAAGAGGGTGGGGGAAGAGGGTGGGGAAGGGGGAGGAAGAGGGGGGATGGGGGAAGGGGGTGGGGGAAGGGTGTGTGTGGGAGGGGGTGGGGATGGGGTGGGGGAAGGGGGTGGGGATGGGTGGGGGGGAGGGGAAGGGGTGGGGAAGGGGTGGGGAAGGGGGGGCAGGATATTTGGGTGTTTGTTTGTATTTTTTTTGTAGGGGGAGGGTAGGAGGGTATGTTTGTTTTTTGTTTTTTTTTCTCTCTCTAACTCTCTCTCTCTCTCTCTCTCTCTCTCTCTCTCTGTCTCTCTCTCTCTCTCTCTCTCTCTCTCTCTCTCTCTCTCTCTCTCTCTCTCTCTCTCTCTCTCTCTCTCTCTCTCTTCTCCTTTTTTTTAACGTTTTTATGTCGTGTTAAGAATAACCCCCTTCCCACCCCACCCCCACCCCTCCTACCTCCCCCTCCCAAGAAATCAGAGGTGTTAGAAGATATTTTCTGACTCCATTTTTTTTCTCTCTTTTTTTTTACGTGAGAGAAAGAAATAAAATTTGATAAAAAAAAATGGAAAAAAAAGGATTCGAAATTGTGGATTGGTGTTCCTTGAATTACGGAGGCCAAGACTAGCCAATCAATGCTGGAGGGAATGGCAGACATGATATCCTAGATGTGTGTGCGTGTGTGTGTGTGTGAGGATATATTAGGTTGTGTGTGTACGTGCGTGCGTGTGTTTGAATGTGTGTGTGTGTGTGTGTGTGTGTGTGTGTGTGTGTGTGTGTGTGTGTGTGTGTATGTGTGTGTATGTAGGGGTCTGAGGATATATTAGGTGTGTGGGTGTGTGTTTAAGTGTCTGTTTGTTTATGTGTGTGTGTATGTGTGTGTGTGTGTGTGTGCGTATATGCGTGTGAGGATATATTAGGCGTGTGTGTACGTGCGTGTATGTGATTGAATGTGTACGCGCTTTCGTGTGTGTGTGTGTGGGGGGAGGTAGTAGCTGCGTGTGTGTTTAAGTGTATGTGTGTGTTTGTGCGCGTGTGTTTGTGTGTGTGTGTGTGCGTATATGTGTGTGGGGATATATTAGGTGTGCGTGTGTATCTATGTGACTGTGTGTGTGTATGTGCGTATATGTGTAAGCATATATTAGCTGTGTGTGTTTGTGTGTGTATGTGTGCTTATATATGTGTAAGAATAAAATAGGCGTATCTGTGTGTCTGTCTATCTGTATGTGTGCATCTACATATGGCTATCATATCTATATATCTATATGTACCTATATATCCTATATCTCTCCCCCCCCCCAAAAAAAAAAGAGAAAAAAAAACACACACACATTCATATCTAACATTCACTCACACATTTAACATTCATTCACACATTTAAAATTCATTCACATCTAACTTTTACACTAGATATAATAATTTCAAAAAACAACAACAACAAATTCTCCTCTGTTTTTTTCTTTATATTTAGAAGAGAAAAGAAAGAATATACAACACCTTTGGTCAAACGAAGTCAAGACGGTAGCCGGATCGAACGCACAGACAGGGGGGGGAGGGAGGGAGGGAGGGAGGGGTGGGAGGTGAGGGTGGGGGAGGAGAGGAGAGGGTAGGGGGAAAGAGCGGAAGGGAAGGGGAGGTGAGGGGGAGGGAGTGAAGGGGGGAGAGGGGTAGAGGTCAGAGGCGAGGAAGGGAGAAGGGGAGTGAGGAGGGCAGTAGGAGGGGACGGGAGAGGAGGGGGACAGAGTGAGGGGGTTGAGGAAGGGGACATAGGGGAGTTAATGGAGGGGGTGAGGGAGAGGAGGTGAGGGAGGTGAGGGGGTAGGGAAAGAGGGGAAAGTAGGAAGGGAGGATAGAGGAGGGGGTTGAGGAAGGGGACATAGGGGAGAGAGGAAGGGAGAGGTGAGGGAAGGGA
>NC_091583.1:726269-731269 GCF_042767895.1 Penaeus vannamei | reverse complement strand
GATGGAATTTCCATGTTTGGTTTGGTTCAAAATCTCAATGTCGAGCAAAAAAAACAACAACTAAACAATAACCACCTTTTTTTTTTCTTTAATCCTCTTTTTATCTTTCCTCTTTTTATTTTTCCTCTTTTTTTCCCCTTTTCCATTTCTTTTTCTCTCTCTCTTTTTTTCACCAACTAAACAATAACCCCCTTTTTTTTCTCTCTCTTTTTATCTTTCCTCTTTTTATTTTTTCTCTTTTTTCCCCCCTTTTCCATTTTTTTTAATCCTCTTTTTATTTTTCCTCTTTTTATTTTTCCTCTTTTTTTTTTTCCTCTTTTTTCCCCCTTTTCCATTTTTTCTCTCTCTCTTTTTTCGCTCTTTTTATTTTTCCTTTTTTTTCCCCCTTTTCCTTTTTTTTCTCTCTCTCTCTCTCTTTCTTTCGCTCGATGGAATTTCCATTTCCAAAAACACCACCAACTAAACAAAAAAAAAAAAACAATAAACCACCTTTTTTTTCTCTCTTTTTATCTTTCCTCTTTTTATCTTTCCTCTTTTTATTTTTCCTCTTTTTTCCCCCCTTTTCCTTTTTTTTCTCTCTCTTTTTATCTTTCCTCTTTTTTTTATCCTCTTTTTATCTTTCCTCTGTTTTCCCCCCTTTTCCTTTTTTTTCTCTCTCTCTCTTTTTTTCCGCTAGATGGCATTTCCATGTTTGGTTCAGCTTCGTATGTTAACCACCGCCGTGTGTTAGTAGTGTGTTAATAAATGTTAGTAGTGTGTTAGTAAGTGTTAGTAGTGTGTTAGTAAATGTTAGTAGTGTGTTAGTAAGTGTTAGTAGTGTGTTAGTAAGTGTTAGTAGTGTGTTAGTAAATGTTAGTAGTGTGTTAGTAAGTGTTAGTAGTGTGTTAGTAAATGTTAGTAGTGTGTTAGTAAGTGTTAGTAGTGTGTTAGTAAATGTTAGTAGTGTGTTAGTGTGTTAGTCTATGTAAAGTATGTTTGGCTCTAGTGGAACGTACAGTACCGTATCAGAGAGGTATTGATGTGTATCATCGTTATCATTATCATCATTTTCATTATCATTATCAATATCATCGAACCGTATTCATGTTGACAAATGTGGAAAGGTATGAATGAGAACGAATATCTTCACAATACAAGAGATGTTTTTAATAACCGGTTTCGATTATATCTTCGTCAGAAATACATGTATTTCTGACGAAGATATAATCGAAACCGGTTATTAAATACATCTCTTGTATTGTGAAGATATTCGTTTTCATTCATACCTTTCCACAATCAATATCATCATTATCAGTATTACTTTTATTTTATACATCATCATAATTATTATCATCATATTTGTCATTATTGTAATTACTGTTATTATGATTCTTATTGTCATTATCATTATTATTGTTGCTGTTACTATTATTATTATTATTATCATTTTTTTCTTTGTTATCATAATAATAATTATCATCATTATCACTATTATCATTATCATCATTATCACTATTATCATTATCATCATTATTATTACTATAATTATTATTATTACTATTATTATCATTATCATTATTGTCATTATGATTGCTACTATTATCATTGTTATGATTATTATTGTTGATATCATTATCGTTATCATCATTACTTTTATCATCATTATCATCACCATTATCATTAGTATTGTTATTATTAATATCATCATTATTATCATTATTATTATTATTATCATTATCATTACTATCATTATTATCATTATTATTATTATCATTATCCCTATTATCATATTCATCAGTATCATCATAATTATCTTCATCATTATTATTGTTATCTTTACTATTATCATATTAGTTATCATCACTGTTGTTATCATCACTACCATCATCATTACCATTATTATCTTTTTTATCATTATTATCCTAATTATCACCATCATTATCATCACTATTATTATTATTGCTTTCATTATCATCATTACATCCTTGGTAGTGTTTTTGTTACTGTTATTGTTATTATCATTGTTGTCCTTTTTTACTAATATCATTGCTGTTGTCGTTCATGTTGTTATTATTATCATTATCATTATCATTGTCGTTATCATTACTATTATTACTATAATTACTCTCATCATCGTCATACATTACTTTACATCGTCATTATTACTCTTGTTCTTATTATTGTTGTTATTATCAATAAAATAATATCTAATACATACTGACTACTCCTTACAGTAGTGTAGACAACTTACACCTCTATTCTTCATGATCATTATTATCATTTTCTTCTTCATGCATCCGAAACTTCCACACTGAGAATTATACTGACACAAGTCTGCTATTCAAATCATATGCATATTTTCGAAAAGATCTCTAACTTCAATTTCTGTTCGTCGTCTGCATGGAAGCCGAATTCTGCCTTTGCAAAAACGGGACACGAAAACGAAAAAAAAAAATTCTTGGTTTTGCGATAGAAATCTTTGCGAAAATGTGTATCTCTGAGTAAATCGCGTGGTTTAGGATAGAATAGGGAGCGAAAATAAGTAATAGATAAGAAAGAAGAGGGTAGAGGGAAAGAGAGAGGAAGAGAGAGGGAGAGGGAGAGGGAAGGAGGGAGGGAGGGAGGAAGGAGGGCGAGAAAGAGAGTAGAATAGAGAGACACAGTAAGAGAGAGAAGGGAGGGGAAACGAAAGAGAGGGAGAGAGAGAAAGAGAGAAAGAGAGAGAGATCAAAGAAAGAAAGGAAGAGAGAATCATAAAATTATTATCTTAGATATAGAATAAAAAGAAAAAGAAAATTACCCCCACAAGTACTCCAATATACCCACGATATTTGAATAAAAGTAGAATCACCTTCCTAGCCTAATACGGCGTATGGGAGGCGGGGATGTGAGAAGTAAGATAAGTGTATAGAAGGGGGAGTACAGAGAAGGGGGGAGGAAGGGGGAGGCAGAGGGAGAAGGGGGAGAAAGGTGGAGGTGCGAGAAGGAGAAAGAGAAAGGGAGAGGCGGGAAGGAGAAAGGGGGAGGCAGGAAGGGAGAAGAAAGGGAGGCGGGAAGGGAGAAGGGGGAAGGCGGGTTGGGAGAAGGGGAGGCGAGAAGGGAGAAGGGGGGAGAGCGAGAGGAAAGAGAGGCAGGAAGGAGAAAGGAGGCAGGAAGGAGAAGGGGGAGGCAGGAAGGGGGAAGGGGGAGGCAGAGGGAAGGAGAAGGGGGAGGCGGAAGGGGAGAAGGAGGGCGGGAAGGGAGAAGGGGGGAGGCGGGAAGAGGGAGAAGGGGGAGGCGGGAAGGAGAAGAGAGGCGGAGGCAGGAAGGAAGGGGGAGAAGGAGGGGAGGCGAGGAAGGAGAGAAGGGGGAGGCAGGAAGGGGAGAAGGGGAGGCAGGAAGGCGGGAGGAAAAGGGGAGGCAGGAAGGGAGAAAGGGGGAGGCGGGAAGGGAGAAGGGGGAGGCGGGAAGGGAGAAGGGGGAGGCGAGAAGGGAGAAGGGGGAGGCGGGAAGGGAGAAAGGGGAGGCGGGAAGGGAGAAAGGGGAGGCGGGAAGGGAGAAGGAGGATACAGGAAGGAGAAGCTGGGAGGCGGGAAGGGAGTTAAAGGGGAGGCAGGAAGGGAGAAGGGGAGGCAGAGAAGGGAGAAAGGGGGTGGCAGAGGAGGGAAGGAGGAGAAGGGGAGGGAGAGAAGGGAGAAAGGGGAGGCATGGGGAAGGGGAGAAGGGGGAGGCGAGAAGGAGAAGGGGTGGAGGCGGGGAAGGAGAAGGGGGAGGCAGAGGGAAGGAGGAGAAGGGGGAGGCAGGAAAAAGGGAGAAAGGAGGGAGGCGGAAGGAGGCTAGAGAAAGAGGGGAGGCAGTGGAAGGGAGGAAGGGGGTGGAGGCGCAGGAAGTGGGAGAAGGGGGAGGCAGGAAGGAGAAGGGGAGGCAAGGTGGAAGGGAGAAGGGGGAGGCAGGGAAGGGAGAAAAGGGGGAGGCGGAAGGGAGGAGGAAGGGTGGAGGTGCAGGAAGGGAGAGAAGGAGGCAGGCGGGAAGGGAGGAGAAAGGGGGGAGAGGCGGGAAGGGAGAAGGGTGAGGCAGGGGAAGGGAGAAGGGGGAGGCAGGAAAGGGAGAAGGGGGAGGCGGGAAGGGAGAAGGGGAGGCGGGAAGGGAGAAGGGGGAGGCAGGAAGGGAGAAAGAGGGAGGCGTGGAAGGGAGAAAGGGGGAGGCGGGAAGGGAGAAAGGGGAGGCGGGAAGTGGTGGGCAGAAAGGGGAGGCGGGAAGGGAGAAAGGGGAGGCGGGGAAGGGAGAAGGGGGAGGCGGGGAAGGGAGAAGGGGGAGGCAGGAAGGGAGAAAGGGAGGAGGCAGGGGAAGGGAGAAAGGGGGAGGCGGGAAGGGAGAAAGGGAGGCGGGAAGGGGAGAAAGGGAAGAGGCGGGAAGGGAGAAAAGGGGAGGCGGGAAGGGAGAAGGGGGGAGGCGGGAAGGAGAAGAAAGAGGAGGCAGGGAAGGCGAGAAGGGGGAGGCAGGAAGAGGGGAGAAGGGGGAGGCAGGAAGGGAGAAGGGGGGAGGCAGGAAGGGAGAAGGGGTGGAGGCAGGGAAGGGAGAAGGGGGAGGCAGGGAAGGGAGAAGGGGGAGGCGGGAAGGGAGAAAGGGGAGGCGGGAAGGGAGAAGGGGGAGGCGGGAAGGGAGAAAGGGGAGGCGGGAAGGGAGAAGGGGGAGGCGGGAAGGGAGAAGGGGGAGGCGGGAAGGGAGAAGAGGGAGGCAAGACTATCGCTTACATTCCTTATGTGCAAATTTCGAACAGACGCAAGATTCATTTTTGCTTCGCGAATTCCTCCCGCTGGAACCCTGGCTCTTCAGACGACGCGGGTGTCAGCGTCAGATCCCTTGGACGAGGCTGGCGACGCTGAAGGGAAGAACGGGCGTGCGGTTCTCCTCCGCCGTCGGGCCGCCCTCCCGTATATATATATATATATATATATATATATATATATATATATATATATATATATATATATATATATATATATATATGATTATATACATGAATCTGCCCTTCCGAGGCG
>NC_091583.1:706269-721269 GCF_042767895.1 Penaeus vannamei | reverse complement strand
GAGAGAGAGGGAACGGAACAGGAAGGGAAGAATAGGGAAGGAGAGGCCCTGTGTAAATACTCGTCTGTATGGAGGTCCCCCGCGGCCAAGTGTTCGAGCGACAGTAATGGGCTTTCTGCCACGTCGCCGACTGAGACCCGAGGCCGTGCAGGCGGGGAGGGGGGGAGGCAGGACCCGGAGAGGGGGTCGTGGGGGGATAGGTGGAGGGACGGGGGAGAGTGTGTGTAAGTTTGATTATAGTGATGCTAATAATGGCGATGGTTATAGAGGGGGGGTCGTGGGGGGCGGGCGGATAGGTGGAGGGACAGGGAAGAGTGTGGTGTAAGTCTGATTATAGTGATGCTAATAATGGCGATGGTTATAATGATAATGATGATGATAATAATGATAATAATGACATCAACATTGGTACAGTAATGATGGTAATAAAATGATAACAATTATAACGATGATAATAGCAACATTATTTGGGGGGGGGGCGGATAGGTGGAGGGACAGAGGAGAGTGTGGTGTAAGTCTGATTATAGTGATGCTGATAATGGCGATAGTTATAATGATAATGATGATGATAATAATGATAATAATGACATCAACATTGGTACAGTAATGATGGAAATAAACTAATAACAATTATAACGATGATAATAGCAACATTATTTGTAATAAGATCAATGATAATGATAGTAATGACACTAATAATAAGAACAACGATAATAATGATAACAGTAATAATACTAATGATGATAATAATTAGTGATAATAGTAATTGTTATTATCATTATCATAACAGTATTAGTAATGATATAGAAATAACACTGATGATGAGGATGAGGATAATCATACTAATAATGATGATAATGATAACAAGAACGATAACAGCAACCACAACAATCACGATATCGATGTGTGTGTCTGTGATATCGTGTGTCTTTGATTGTGTGTGTGTGGGGGGGGGGGGGGTATATAAGCTTATGTGTCTAAAGAAATAAAAACCATACATTGCTAACATTCGATCACAATGCCATTTTGATGTACGATAAAATAGCCGATAATTCTGACGCCAGGGTGTTCTCGAATCGAATTGATTGTCCAAGGGTAATATTAGGCATATCTTATTGGTAATTTAGAATCGAATTAGTCCTTTAGTCGCATCGCATTAAGAGGAAATAGCGGCAAGGGAAAACGAGTCAATTTGTCAAAATTCCACAGTTAAAAGTGGAACGAAGATGGCGCGGAAGAAGACATGTCAGAGCGAAGGTTTTAGGTCGAGGAGGCAGCGAGGGCCAGGAGGGGGGGGGGGGAGGAGATGGAGGAGGAAGGGGGAGGAGATGGAGGAGGAAGGGGAGAGGAGGGAGAGGAGGAGAAGGAGGAGGAGGGGGAGGAAGGGGGAGAGAGATGGAGGAGGAAGGGGGAGAGGAGATGGAGGAGATGGAGGAGAAAGGCGGAAAGGAGATGGAAGAGGAAGGGGAGAGGAGATGGAGGAGGAAGGAGAGGAGATGGAGGAGGAAGGCGGGGAGGAGATGGAGGAGGAAGGGGAGAGGAGATGGAGGAGGGAAGGGGGAGAGGAGATGGAGGAGGAGGGGAGAGGAGATGGAGGAGGAGGGGGGGAGGAGATGGAGGAGGAGGGGAGGAGATGGAGGAGGAGGGGGAGATGGAGGAGGAGGGGAGAGGGAGATGGAGGAGGAGATGGAGGAGGAAGGGAGAGGAGATGGAGGAGGAAGGGGAGAGGAGATGGAGGAGGTAGGGGGAGAGGAGATGGAGGAGGAAGGGGGAGAGGAGATGGAGGAGGAGGGGGAGAGGAGATGGAGGAGGAAGGTGGGGTGGAGATGGAGGAGGAGGGGGAGAGGAAATGGAGGAGAGGAAGGGGAGAGGAGATGGAGGAGGAAAGGGGAGAGGAGATGGAGGAGGAGGGGGAAAGGAGATGGAGGAGGAAGGGGGAGAGGAGATGGAGGAGGAAGGGGGAGAGGAGATGGAGGAGGAAGGGGGAGAGGAGATGGAGGAGGAGGGGGAGAGGAGATAGAGGAGGAAGGGGGAGAGGAGATAGAGGAGGAAGGGGAGAGGAGATAGAGGAGGAAGGGGGAGAGGAGATGGAGGGAGGAAGGGGAGAGGAGATGGAGGAGGAGAGGGAGAGGAGATGGAGGAGGAAGGGGTAGAGGAGATGGAGGAGGAAGGGGTAGAGGAGATGGAGGAGGAAGGGGGAGAGGAGATGGAGGAGGAAGGGGGAGAGGAGGAGATGGAGGAGGAAGGGGGAGAGAAGATGAAGAGAAAGGAGGAAGTGCAGAAGAGGAGAAAGGAGCAATAAGTCGTGGTTTTCGTGAGGACGAAGAGAACTGCAAGCAAAAATAGGAGTGATGAGCGAGAAAAAAGGGGAAGCAAATGGAGGCGAGAAATGTGACAAAAAAAGGGAGAAAGAGGAAATCAGAATAGCAAGTGCAGAGAGGAGATAATGTGGCATATATACACGAGAATAATTCAAATGAAAGGAGAGAAAATACTACATAATGCGAACTCGGAATGGAGGAATAATTCCAGCGAAAAGGACTCGTAAATTTTGAAAATGCAAGACATCAGGCATACGCTGAATAAAGTTAAAATGCGAGAGAAGTCCTTCGTAAACATCAAAGCCCGCGAAGATAAAGAATATATATGAGGAACGAAAAGAAACGAGAACAGAAGGAGACGAATAGAGAGAGAGACTGCCGCCAAAGCGAAGACAAAAGAACAGAGAGGACGAGGACTAGGGCGTTGGAACCCCCTCCGAGGACCTGAGTAAGCCTTATCAAGAGTCTGGAGGAGGATCAGATCGTTTGTCAAGGCGGACTAATATCTCGGAACTTATAGCTGCTACGACTGCCGCTCGTCCTTTTCCAAAAATATAAATGTATATTGCTTTGATGCCTCGGCGTTCCTTCTTGCCGCCTGATTGGAGATGGAGTTCGATCACTATTTTAATGGCATTTAGATTAATCTTACGAACTGTCTGTTGGCGTAACTGGGTCTAAAGTGCGGTCTTTGGAGGTTGCGTGTGTGTGTGTGTCATTTTGTTCATGCGTGTGTGTCATTTTGTTCATGCGTGTGTGTCATTTTGTTCATGCGTGTGTGTCATTTTGTTCATGCGTGTGTGTCATTTTGTTCATGCGTGTGTGTCATTTTGTTCGTGCGTGTGTGTCATTTTGTTTATGCGTGTGTGTCATTTTGTTCATGCGTGTGTGTCATTTTGTTCATGCGTGTGTGTCATTTTGTTCATGCGTGTGTGTCATTTTGTTCATGCGTGTGTGTCATTTTGTTCATGCGTGTGTGTCATTTTGTTCATGCGTGTGTGTCATTTTGTTCATGCGTGTGTGTCATTTTGTTCATGCGTGTGTGCGTTTTATGTGTTTGTGTATGTGTACGTGTGTGCATCATTGTTTTAATACATATGTCTGTCCTTTTGTCAGTGTGTGTTTCAATTTGAGTGTGTGTGTTTGTGAAGCATGTGTGTATGTCTGTGTACGCCACATGTGTGTGTGTGTGTGTGTGCCACATGTGTGTGTATCAGTGTATGCCACATGTGTGTGTGTGTGTGAGTGTGCCACATGTGTATGTATCTGTGTATGCCAAATGTGTATGAGTGAATACGCCTTCATACACATATTTCCAACCCTTTTGCTTGCATCTTCTTCCCCATTCCTCTTCCTCCTCCTCCCTCCTCCTTCCTTCCTTCCTCCTCCCTCCCCGCCCGGAGTTTGGAAAGCTTCCCGGTACAGATGGTGCGCGAGATTCCTATTGAGGGGAAGAATATACTGCTCCAGGACCTCATCACGTCTCCCGGGAGGCGACAAACCCGTTCGTTCTCGGGGGCGCCTCCGACAACGGCCGCCGGCGAATAGGGAAATCCGAAAGTGTTGCCGAAAGAGGACCCCTGCGTGGAGGTAGGGGGGGAGGGGGGGTATGGGGGGGTGAATAGAGGTGGAGGGGAGGGGTATGGGGGTGAATAGAGGTGGGGTGGGTATGGGGGGGTGAATAGAGGGGAAGGGGGTAGAGGGGAGGGGGTATGGAGGAGGATTGGGGAGAACAGGGTGCAAGGGTGGAGGGAATAGAGGGGAGGGGAGTAGGGTAGGTGGGTTGGGGTGAAGGAGGGTAGGGGGTGGAGGTGGATGGAGGGCTGGGGGGGAGTGGTTTGAAGGGGATTGGGGGTAGGGATGGAGGGTTTGGGTTGGAAGGGAGGGGAGTAAGGTAAGTGGGTAGGGATGGGAGGGGAGGGCTAGGTGGGTAGAGGGTCGAGACGTGGGCGGGGGAATAAGTGCAGCGAAGGAGGGGGAGGGAGAGGGTCGGAGGGAGGAGGAGGCGACGAGCGCGGGCGTGCGTGGAGGAGGCCATGTGGAGATTGGGTGGATCAGGTGGAGGGACAAAAGGGAAGGCGGATAAGAGATTGGGGTCGCGATTGGGACGGGGGGCAGGGGAGGGGAGGGGAGGGGGGTCGAGATTGGGAGGGGGGAAGGGGAGGGGAGGGGGGCAGGGGGAGGGGAGGGGAGGGGGGTCGAGATTGGGAGGGGGGGAAGGGGAGGGGAGGGGGGGAAGGGGAGGGGAGGGGGAAGGGGAGGGGAGGGGAGGAAGGGGAGGGGAGGGGGGAAGGGGAGGAGGGAGGGAAAGGGGAGGGAAGGGGGGGAAAGGGGGGTCGAGAGAGGAGGAGAAGGGGAGGGAAGGGGGGGAAGGGGATGGGACGGGGGGAAGGGGAGGGAAAGGGAGGGAAAGGGGGGGAGGGGAGGGAAAGGGGAGGGGAGGAGGAATACGAGCTGCAATGTCTGATTTGGTTGGTCTGGGCGAGGAGGCGTCTTCCCCCCTCGGGTTCCTGCGGCCGAGGGAGCGGGGAACACCTGCGAGGATTCTTACCTGGGACGCTTTTAAGACCGCTATTTGGCCTCGTCTCATTTTCCTTCTTCTTCGTCGTCGTCGTCTCCTTCTACTCCTTCTATTTCTTCTTTTTTCTTCTTTTTCTCCTCCTACTTCTTCTTCGTCGTCGTCTCCTTCTACTCCTTCTATTTCTTCTTTTTTCTTCTTTTTCTCATCCTACTTCTTCTATTTCTTCTTTCTTCTTCTTCTTCTCCTCCTACTTCTTCTTCTCCTTTCTTATTATTATTTCTTCTTTTTCTCCTCCTTCTTCTTCTCCTTCTTCTTATTATTATTATTCTTATTCTTCTCCTTTTTCTTCTTTTTCTTTTTCTCCTCCTCCTTCGTCTCCTCATTCTTTCTTCTTCTTCTTCTTCTTCTTCTTCTTCTGTTTCTTCTTCTTCCTCTGCTTCTTTTCATTATCATTGTCAATATCATACTTATTTAATCATTATCACTATTAAAACTATTATGAGTATTATTATTGCTGTTGTTGTTGTTAGTTCTATTATTATTACATCATCATTATCATTATCATATTCATGAGTATTATTTTAATCATTATTACTATCATTACTGTTATTATTGTTATTATTATCCTTATTATCATTATTGTTATTATTATCATCATTATCATTATTATCATTACCATTATTAATATTTTTATTATCATTACCATTATTAATATTATTATTATCATTACCATCATTATCATTTTATCATTATTATTATCATTATTATTATTATCATCGTTATTATCAATACTATTATTAACATTATCAAGATCACATTGCTATATTCTTTATCATCATCACAATTATATATATATATATATATATATATATATATATATATATATATGTGTGTGTGTGTGTGTGTGTGTGTGTGTGTGTGTGTGTGTGTGTGTGTGTGTGTGTGTGTGTGTGTGTGTGTGTGTGTGTGTGTATGTGTGTGTATGTATAGATAGATAGATAGATAGTTAGATAGATAGATAGATAGATAGGTAGATAGATAGATAGATAGATAGGTAGATAGATAGATAGATAGATAAATATGTATGTATGTATGTATGTATGTATGTATGTATGTATGTATGTATGTATGTATGTATGCATGTATGTATGTATGTATGTATGTATGTATGTATATATATATGTATGTATGTATGTATGTATATGTATGTGTGTGTGTTTGCCTGCATATGCATACACAGTAAGGATAAAGAGAAAAAGTGGATGAAGAAAAATGAGGAAGACAGACAAGGATAACAAGGAGAGGAAAAAAGTTGGAAAGAAAAATCCCAAAAAGCTGGAGGATGAAGCTGATGCAAAGTGACAGTAATGAGGAAGAGGAGAGGGCGACGCAGCGTGCGAAAAGGGGAGATGGAAGGGAAGGAGCGAGGACGGGGGAGGGGGAGAAGAGGGAGAAGGAGGGTGGACACGAGGAGAAGGAGAGGGAAAGGGAGGAGGCGGGACAGGAGAAGGAAAAATAGGAGGAGGAGGAGGGAGTAAAGGAGAAAAAGGAGACGGGAAAGGAAGAGAAAGAGGAAGAGGAGAAGGAGGGGAAGAAAAAGAAGAAAAGGAGGAGGAGAACTGGGAGAAGAAGGAAGTGATGGAAGGGCTAATGAAAAAAAAGAGCATTAGAATGGAATGTAGAAACGGAAAACAAAATGAAGAAAGACAAAATTAATTAACACGACACTTTCAGAACTAAAGAGAGACAGCAGCAGAAAATTGCGTTATTTGGACCGCAATAAAAGGAACTTTTAATCCTGTAAGTTGATCCAGAGAAGAGAGACAGAGAGGGGGGGGGGGGTCGGGACAGAGATAGAGAAGAGGGGGGGTGAAAGGGGAGACTGAGGGAGGGACGGAGAGGGAGATAGACAGACAGACTGATAGAAAGAGAGACAGAGAGAGAGTGTGTGTATGTGTGTGGACGTGAGAGACGGACACAATATTTTCTGTCTTTCTGACATTGATGGATAGATAGACAAACAAACAAACAGACAGACTGACAGACAACTAAGGGACACAGTATTTTCTGTCTTTCTGACATAGATGGATAGATAGACAAACAAACAAACAGACAGACTGACAGACAACTAAGGGACACAGTATTTTCTGTCTTTCTGACATAGATGGATAGATAGACAAACAAACAAACAGACAGACTGACAGACAACTAAGGGAGACAATATTTTCTGTCTTTCTGACATAGATGGATAGATAGACAAACCAACAAACAGACAGACTGACAGACAACTAAGGGACACAATATTTTCTGTCTTTCTGACATAGATGGATAGATAGACAAACCAACAAACAGACAGACTGACAGACAACTAAGGGACACAATATTTTCTGTCTTTCTGGCATAGATGGATAGATAGACAAACAAACAGACAGACAGACTGACAGACAACCAAGGGACACAGTATTTTCTGTCTTTCTGACATAGATGGATAGATAGACAAACAAACAGACAGACAGACTGACAGACAACTAAGGGACACAATATTTTCTGTCTTTCTGACATAGATGGATAGATAGACAAACAAACAAACAGAAAGACTGACAGACAACTAAGGGACACAATATTTTCTGTCTTTCTGACATAGATGGATAGATAGACAAACAGACAGACAGAAAGACTGACAGACAACCAAGGGACACAGTATTTTCTGTCTTTCTGACATAGATGGATAGATAGACAAACAAACAAACAAACAGACTGACAGACAACTAAGGGACACAATATTTTCTGTCTTTCTGACATAGATGGATAGATAGACAAGCAAACAGACAGACAGACAGACAACTAAGGGACACAATATTTTCTGTCTTTCTGACATAGATGGATAGATAGACAAACAAACGAGCAGACAGACTGACAGACAACCAAGGGACACAATATTTTCTGTCTTTCTGACATAGATGGATAGATAGACAAACAAACAAACAGAAAGACTGACAGACGACCAAAACAAACAGACAAAGACAGCGAGAGACGAAGCCATAAAACGGGTGCTGTCCGCCGTATATTTCCCAGGGACAGAAGGCGAAAAAAACGGCACAGCGCCCTTGTCTCTCCTGCAGAAGGGGGCGTCGGAGGCAGAAAGCATCCTCAGACGCCCTTCCCGAATACAGGAAGGCGAAGCGAAGATACGAGGCGGTGTTTACAGAGAAACCCAATGCCGTATTCTGTAACTGGGAATACGGCATTACAGAGACACGCAATGCCGTACTCTGTAACTCAGAATACGGCATTACAGAGAAAACAACAATGCCGTATTCTGTAACTCGGAATACGGCATTACAGAGAACAGCAATGCCGTACTCTGTAACTCAGAATACGGCATTACAGAGACACGCAATGCCGTACTCTGTAACTGGGAATACGGCATTACAGAGACACGCAATGCCGTATTCTGTAACTCAGAATACGGCATTACAGAGACACGCACTGCCGTATTCTGTAACTCAGAATACGGCATTACAGAGACACGCAATGCCGTATTCTGTAACTCAGAATACGGCATTACAGAGACACGCAATGCCGTACTCTGTAACTCGGAATACGGCATTACAGAGACACGCACTGCCGTATTCTGTAACTCGGAATACGGCATTACAGAGACACGCAATGCCGTACTCTGTGACTCAGAATACGGCATTACAGAGACACGCAATGCCGTATTCTGTAACTCAGAATACGGCATTACAGAGACACGCAATGCCGTATTCTGTAACTCAGAATACGGCATTACAGAGACACGCAATGCCGTACTCTGTAACTCAGAATACGGCATTACAGAGACACGCAATGCCGTACTCTGTGACTCAGAATACGGCATTACAGAGACACGCAATGCCGTACTCTGTGACTCAGAATACGGCATTACAGAGACACGCAATGCCGTACTCTGTAACTGGGAATACGGCATTACAGAGACACGCAATGCCGTATTCTGTAACTCAGAATACGGCATTACAGAGACACGCACTGCCGTATTCTGTAACTCAGAATACGGCATTACAGAGACACGCAATGCCGTACTCTGTAACTCAGAATACGGCATTACAGAGACACGCAATGCCGTATTCTGTAACTCGGAATACGGCATTACAGAGACACGCAATGCCGTATTCTGTAACTCAGAATACGGCATTACAGAGAAAACAACAATGCCGTATTCTGTAACTCAGAATACGGCATTACAGAGACACGCAATGCCGTACTCTGTAACTGGGAATACGGCATTACAGAGACACGCAATGCCGTACTCTGTAACTCAGAATACGGCATTACAGAGACACGCAATGCCGTACTCTGTAACTCAGAATACGGCATTACAGAGACACGCAATGCCGTACTCTGTAACTCGGAATACGGCATTACAGAGACACGCACTGCCGTATTCTGTAACTCGGAATACGGCATTACAGAGACACGCACTGCCGTATTCTGTAACTAGGAATACGGCATTACAGAGACACGCACTGCCGTATTCTGTAACTCGGAATACGGCATTACAGAGACACGCAATGCCGTATTCTGTAACTCAGAATACGGCATTACAGAGAACCGCAATGCCGTATTCTGTAACTCAGAATACGGCATTACAGAGACACGCAATGCCGTATTCTGTAACTCAGAATACGGCATTACAGAGACACGCAATGCCGTATTCTGTCACTCGGAATACGGCATTACAGAGAAACCCAATGCCGTATTCTGTAACTCAGAATACGGCATTACAGAGAAACCCAATGCCGTATTCTGTAACTCAGAATACGGCATTACAGAGAACCGCAATGCCGTATTCTGTAACTCGGAATACGGCATTACAGAGACACGCAATGCCGTACTCTGTCACGGAGGCTCGAGTTGGCTTTATCTGCTGCTCCGGCGTGGGGGAAAGTAATAATAAATAAAAATAAAAAAATAAAATGATAAAAAATAATAAAATAGTAATAAATAGATAATATAAAGTAATTAATAAATAATAAAAAGTAATAAATAATAGAAAGTAATAAAGATAAGGGCGGGCTTCTCTTGACGTGTTTTCGTGGGCGGGAAAAGGCAGGCAATGAGAAGGAAATCTACAGAGTGGACCGGAAAAAAAATGAAAATAAAAACGGGTGGAGAGAGTGGATAAGAAAAACAAAAATAAAAAAACGGGTGTGTAAAGAATACTTATGATAAAGAGAGTGGATAAGAAATACAAAAATAAAAGAAACGGGTGTATAAAGAATACTTATGATAAAGAGAGTGGATAAGAAATACAAAAATAAAAGAAACGTGTGTGTAAAGAATACTTAAGATAAAGAGAGTGGATGAGAAATCTAAAAATAAAAAAGGGTGTATAAAGAATACTTAAGATAAAGAGAGTGGATAAGAAAACAAAAAAAAACGGATGTGTAAAGAATACTTAAGATAAAGAGAGTGGATAAGAAATATAAAAATAAAAAAAATGGGTGTAAAGAATACTTAAGATAAAGAGAGTGGATAAGAAATAAAAAATAAAAAAGGGGTGTAAAGAATACTTCAGATAAAGAGAGTGGATAAGAAATTTAAAAATAAAAAACGGGTGTGTAAAGGATACTTAAGATAAAGAGAGTGGATAGGAAATAAAAAATAAAAAAAACGGGTGTGTAAAGAATACTTAAGATAAAGAGAGTGGATAAGAAATATAAAAATAAAAAAAATGGGTGTAAAGAATACTTAAGATAAAGAGAGTGGATAAGAAATACAAAAATAAAAAAACGGATGTGTAAAGAATACTTAAGATAAAGAGAGTGGATAAGAAATAAAAAAAATAAAAACGGGTGTGTAAAGAATACTTAAGATAAAGAGAGTGGATAAGAAATTTAAAAAAATAAAAAAATGGGTGTATAAAGAATACTTAAGATAAAGAGTGGATAAGAAATTTAGAAATAAAAAACGGGTGTGTAAAGAATACTTAAGATAAAGAGAGTGGATAAGAAATACAAAAATAAAAAAAAACGGGTGTGTAAAGAATACTTAAGATAAAGAGAGTGGATAGGAGATACAAAAAATAAATAAATAGATAAAAATAAAAAAATAAACAAACGGTGTTTAAAGAATACTTAAAAAAGAGTGGATAGGGTATATCAAAATAAAAATATATATATATATATATATATATGTGTAAAAAAAATACTTACGATAAAGAGAGTGGATAGGAAAAAAACAAAATTAAAAACGTATGTATAAAATAAAAAAAACTAAGGTATCCAGAGTGAATAGGAAATACTAGAATAAAGAATACTTAAAATAAACAGCGTGGATAGAAAATACTCTGATAAAAACAGGTAAAGAATACTAAACCAGAGAGGATAAAGGAAACTAAAAATAGCCGCAGTGGACGAGGAGGTCACAGTACATAAAAGAATCTTGAAATAAAGGAAAGAAGGAATAGAAAACTGAAATAAAGAAGGTAGATAGAGAACGCGGGGATAGATAGAATAAATGAATAACCAGATAAAAAAAAATATGATATTATTATGCAGACTGAATAAAAAAAAAAGAGAGATGGATAACATATGATAAAAGAGGGTGGATAAGGACTCAAAATAACCAGAGTGGACGAAGAATACTAAAACGAAGAGGGTGGATAAAAAGACGGTGGGAATAACCAAAAGAGAGACACGTAGAAGGCGCCTGAAAACTAAAGCATCGGGAGACGCTTGGTTAAATACACCGGGCGCCTGGGTAAACAATCCCCCCCCCCCACCCCAACCCGCCCTGCCCCCGTCGCCCCCCCCCCTCCCCTCCCTCTTTCAGCCCGTCGCTCCTTCTCCCCGCCTTCGCCTCTCTCTCGCTCTCTCTCTCTCTCTCTCTCTCTCTCTCTCTCTCTCTCTCTCTCTCTCTCTCTCTCTCTCTCTCTCTCTCTCTCTCTCTCGCTCTCTCTCTCTCTCTCTTCTCTCTCTCTCTCTTCTCTCTCTCTCTCTCTCTCTCTCTCTCTCTCTCTCTCTCTCTCTCTCTCTCTCTCTCTCTCTCTCTCTCACTCTCTCTTCTCTTGCTCTCTCTCCTTCTCTCTCTCTCTCTCTCTCTTCTCTCTCTCTTTCTCATTCTCTCCCCTCTTTCTTTCTTTATCTCCCCCCTCCTTTTCTCTCTCTCGCTCTCTCTCTCTCTCTATCTATCTCTCTCTATCTCTATCTCTCTCTCTCTCTCTCTCTCTCTCTCTCTCTCTCTCTCTCTCTCTCTCTCTCTCTCTCTCTCTCTCTCTCTCTCTCTCTCTTTCTCTCTTCTCTTTCTCTCTTCTCTCTCTCTCTTCTCTCTCTCTTTTCTCTCTCTTTCTCATTCTCTCCCCTCTTTCTTTCTTTATCTCCCCCCTCCCTTTCTCTCTCTCGCTCTCTCTCTCTATCTATCTGACTCTCTCTATCTATCTGACCCTCTCGCTCTCTCTTATCTTTCTCTTTCTCTATCTCCTTCTCCCCATTCTCTCTCTATCTACCTCCCCCTCTCACTTCATACATTCTCTTTGGCTTCTTCCCCGCACATCTTTCCCTATTCTTTTGTTCTCCATTTTTTCTGCCTCCCATTTCTTTCTCTTCTCCTTCTTATTTTGTTTCCCTTTCCTATTTCTTGTTTATTTTCTTCCCCTCTATTTCCATTCTTCCCTGTCTTCTCTCCTCTCTTCTTTCTTCAACTCCTCTTGTCTTTCTCTTCTCTGCTTCTATTTCTGCCTCCGTCTGATGTCACATCTCCTTATTTATCTCTTTTTATTCTACTTCATTCTCTTTCTCCTTTCTTACTTGCTATTCTTTATACTTCTTTTATACGTATTCTCTCATTCTCTCAATGTTTCTCCTCCGCTTAATCATCATTCTTTTTTATTCTTATTTCAATTGTTCTCCCGTTTATTCACGTCTACTCCATCCATAAATTTCTGAAATAATAGAAAACCGAAAGGTAAATGGTGTGAATGGCAAGCAACGATAAAAGGAAAAGATAATAAAAGGATAGAGAAAAATCTCAAATAAAATAGCAAAGATAACAGACAAGGAAGAGAATCAAGGACAAAAAAAAAGAGAGGACGAGAGAAAAGGAAGAGAAACGAGAAAGGAAGGAGGCAAGAGAAGACGGGAAGAAGGCCCTCCCCCAAAATCCTCCTCTCAAATCGCAGTCTCCCATGACTAGCCCAAATCTCAGTCTCCCATGACTAGCCCAAATCTCAGTCTCCCATGACTAGCTCAAATCTCAGTCTCCCATGACTAGCCCAAATCGCAGTCTCCCATGACTAGCTCAAATCGCAGTCTCCCATGACTAGCTCAAATAGCAGTCTCCCATGACTAGCCCAAATCTCAGTCTCCCATGACTAGCCCAAATAGCAGTCTCCCATGACTAGCCCAAATCTCAGTCTCCCATGACTAGCCCAAATCTCAGTCTCCCATGACTAGCCCAAATCTCAGTCTCCCATGATTAGCCCAAATCTCAGTTTCCCATGACTAGCTCAAATCTCAGTCTCCCATGACTAGCTCAAATACCAGTCTCCCATGACTAGCCCAAATCTCAGTCTCCCATGACTAGCTCAAATAGCAGTCTCCCATGATTAGCCCAAATCTCAGTCTCCCATGACTAGCTCAAATAGCAGTCTCCCATGACTAGCCCAAATCTCAGTCTCCCATGACTAGCCCAAATAGCAGTCTCCCATGACTAGCCCAAATCTCAGTCTCCCATGACTAGCCCAAATAGCAGTCTCCCATGACTAGCCCAAATCTCAGTCTCCCATGACTAGCCCAAATCTCAGTCTCCCATGACTAGCTCAAATACCAGTCTCCCATGACTAGCCCAAATCTCAGTCTCCCATGACTAGCTCAAATAGCAGTCTCCCATGATTAGCCCAAATCTCAGTCTCCCATGACTAGCTCAAATTGCAGTCTCCCATGACTAGCTCAAATAGCAGTCTCCCATGACTAGCTCAAATCTCAGTCTCCCATGACTAGCTCAAATCTCAGTCTCCCATGACTAGCTCAAGTCGCAGTCTCCCATGACTAGCTCAAGTCGCAGTCTCCCATGACTAGCCCAAATCTCAGTCTCCCATGACTAGCCCAAATCTCAGTCTCCCATGACTAGCCCAAATCTCAGTCTCCCATGACTAGCTCAAATAGCAGTCTCCCATGACTAGCTCAAATAGCAGTCTCCCATGACTAGCCCAAATCTCAGTCTCCCATGACTAGCTCAAATAGCAGTCTCCCATGACTAGCTCAAATCTCAGTCTCCCATGACTAGCTCAAATCGCAGTCTCCCATGACTAGCTCAAATCTCAGTCTCCCATGACTAGCTCAAATAGCAGTCTCCCATGACTAGCTCAAATCTCAGTCTCCCATGACTAGCCCAAATCTCAGTCTCCCATGACTAGCCCAAATCTCAGTCTCCCATGACTAGCTCAAATCTCAGTCTCCCATGACTAGCTCAAATCGCAGTCTCCCATGACTAGCTCAAATAGCAGTCTCCCATGACTAGCTCAAATCTCAGTCTCCCATGACTAGCCCAAATCTCAGTCTCCCATGACTAGCTCAAATCTCAGTCTCCCATGACTAGCTCAAAGAGCAGTCTCCCATGACTAGCTCAAATAGCAGTCTCCCATGACTAGCCCAAATAGCAGTCTCCCATGACTAGCTCAAATCTCAGTCTCCCATGACTAGCCCAAATCGCAGTCTCCCATGACTAGCTCAAATCTCAGTCTCCCATGACTAGCCCAAGTCGCAGTCTCCCATGACTAGCTCAAATCTCAGTCTCCCATGACTAGCTCAAATCTCAGTCTCCCATGACTAGCTCAAATCTCAGTCTCCCATGACTAGCTCAAATCTCAGTCTCCCATGACTAGCCCAAATCTCAGTCTCCCATGACTAGCCCATATCTCAGTCTCCCATGACTAGCTCAAATCTCAGTCTCCCATGACTAGCCCAAATCGCAGTCTCCCATGACTAGCCCAAATCTCAGTCTCCCATGACTAGCGTGCACCATGAATTCCAGATACGATAGTGCTTGGACAGGTCGCTTAATATACCATTCCTCCAGTGCATTTCAGACCGCCTCGATGCCATATTCATTGCGCCCGCTTAAATACACTCCCGCGAGGTGTATCTCCAGTAATACGTG
>NC_091583.1:698769-701269 GCF_042767895.1 Penaeus vannamei | reverse complement strand
TTCATTTACCCTTTCTGTTTTTTTTCTTCTTCTTCTTCTTCTTTCTTTCTTTCTTTCCTTACTTTCATTTACCCTTTCTGTTCTTTTTTTTCTTTCTTTCTTTCTTTTCTTTTCTTACTTTCATTTAACCTTTTTTGTTATTCTTTTTCTTTTTTTCATTTCTTTCTTTCTTTTACCCTTTTGTTATTATTTTTTTATTATTTTTTTTCTTTCATTTGCTGGCATTTTTTATTATTATTATTTTTCTTTCTTTATTCTTTTCTTTTCTTTCTTTCATGTACCCTATTTGTTATTATTTTTCTTTTTTTATTCTTTTTTCTTCTTTCTTTCATTTACCCTTTTTGTTATTATTTTTCTTTCCTAATTATTTTCTTTGCTGGGGGCTGAACGCATAGGTAGCGGGAATGGGAGAAAGATAGGAATATGATAAATATTCAAAAGGTAGAAGAATGAGAGAGAGAAGAAGAGGGATGGATAGACCGAACGGAGAAGAGGGGAGAGCAAAGAAGGGGAAGGCGAAAGAGGAAGAGGGAAGTGGGAAGCGAAAGTATTTTTGTTTTCCCGTCCCCTTGGGTGTTTGGTTTGCGCTCAGCTGTGTCTGTCTGTTTTCCGAGGGCTTGGGAATCTGCGACGGAGTGTCTGAGGGCCAGCCGTGTCCGAGCCGAGGCGAGTCTTCTCGAACATGTGCTCGGCTCTCTCTTCTTTCTCTCGTTTACCCTTTCTGTTTTGTTTTGTTTTCTTCTTCTTCTTCTTCTTCTATATTTCTTTCTTTCTTTACTTTCATTTACCCTTTCTGTTCTTTTTTTTTCTTCTTCTTCTTCTTCTTCTTTCTTTCTTTCTTTTCTTTCTCTCGTTTACCCTTTCTGTTTTTTTTCTTCTTCTTCTTCTTCTTCTTCTTTCTTTCTTTTTTTTTTTCTTTCTCTCATTTACCCTTTCTGTTTTTATTTATTCTTTCTTTCTTTTCTTTTCTTTCTTTTCTTACTTTCATTTACCCTTTCTGTTTTTTTTTCTTTCTTTCTTTCTTTCTTTTCTTTTCTTTTCTTTTCTTACTTTCATTTACCCTTTCTGTTTTTTTCTTTCTTTCTTTCTTTTCTTTTCTTACCTTCATTTACCCTTTCTGTTTTTTTTTCTTTCTTTCTTTCTTTTCTTTCCTTACTTTCATTTACCCTTTTTTGTTGTTCTTTTTCTTTTTTCATTTCTTTCTTTCTTTTATCCTTTTGTTATCATTTTTTTTATCCTTTTTTTCTTTCATTCGCCGGTATTTTTTTTTTCTTTCTTTATTCTTTTCTTTTCTTTCTTTCATTTACCATTTTTGTTATTATTTTTCTTTCTTTATTCTTTTTTCTTTTTTCTTTCATTTACCCTTTTTGTTATTATTTTTCTTTCCTAATTATTTTCTTTGCTGGGGGCTGAACACATAGATAGCGGGAATGGGAGAAAGATAGGAATATGATAAGTATCCAAGAGGTAGAAGAATGAGAGAGAGAAGAAGAGGGATGGATAGACCGAACGAAGAGGGGAGAGCAAAGAAGGGGAAGGCGAAAGAGGAAAGAGGGAAGTGGGAAGCGAAAGTATTTTTGTTTTCCCGTCCCCTTGGGTGTTTGGTTTACGCTCAGCTGTGTCTGTCTGTTTTCCGAGGGCTTGGGAATCTGCGACGGAGTGTCTGAGGGCCAGCCGTGTCCGAGCCGAGGCGCGTCTTCTCGAACATGTGCTCGGCTCTCTCTTCTTTCTCTCGTTTACCCTTTCTGTTTTTGTTTTGTTTTCTTCTTCTTCTTCTTCTTCTTCTTCTTCTTCTTCTTCTTCTTCTTCTTCTTCTTCTTCTTCTTCTTCTTCTTCTTCTTCTTCTTCTTCTATATTTCTTTCTTTCTTTACTTTCATTTAACCTTTCTGTTTTTTTTTTCTTTCTTTCTTTCTTTCCTTTCTTTTCTTTTCTTACTTTCATTTACCCTTTTTTGTTATTCTTTTTCTTTTTTTATTTCTTTCTTTCTTTTACCCTTTTGTTATGATTTTTTTATTCTTTTCTTTTTTTTCCCTTCATTTGCCGGTATTTTTTTATTATTTTTTTTTCTTTCTTTATTCTTTTCTTTTCTTTCTTTCATGTACCCTTTTTGTTATTATTTTTCTTTCTTTATTCTTTTTTCTTCTTTCTTTCATTTACCCTTTTTGTTATCATTTTTCTTTCCTAATTATTTTCTTTGCTGGGGACTGAACGCATAGATAGCGGGAATGGGAGAAAGATAGGAATATGTATTCAAAAGGTAGAAGAATGAGAGAGAGAAGAAGAGGGATGGATAGACCGAACGGAGAAGAGGGGAGAGCAAAGAAGGGGAAGGCGAAAGAGGAAGAGGGAAGTGGGAAGCGAAAGTATTTTTGTTTTCCCGTCCCCTTGGGTGTTTGGTTTACGCTCAGCTGTGTCTGTCTGTTTTCCGAGGGCTTGGGAATCTGCGACGGAGTGTCTGAGGGCCAGCCGTGTCCGAGCCGAGGCGCGTCTTCTCGAACA
>NC_091583.1:691269-693769 GCF_042767895.1 Penaeus vannamei | reverse complement strand
CCCTCTCCTCTCACTCTCCTCTTTCATCTCTCCTCTCACTCTCCTCTTTCACCTCTCCTCTCACTCTCCTCTCTCCCTCTCCTCTCACTCTCCTCTCTCCCTCTCCTCTCACTCTCCTCTCTCCCTCTCTTCTCACTCTCCTCTCTCCCTCTCCTCTCTCCCTCTCCTCTCACTCTCCTCTCACTCTCCTCTCTCCCTTCTCTCTCTCTCTCTCTCCTCTCACTCTCCTCTCGCTCTCCTCTCACTCTCCTCTCACTCTCCTCTCGCTCTCCTCTCACTCTCCTCTCGCTCTCCTCTCACTCTCCTCTCTCCCTCTCCTCTCACTCTCCTCTCTCCCTTCCTCCGAGTGTACCCGCTCTCACACCTCTCTCTTTCGCCCCTCCGCCTTCTCTCTCCCTCTCCCTCCACCCTCACTCCGTCCTTGTCACTCCCTTTTTTTGCCGTCTTCCTTACCCCCTCATCTCCGCCTTCTCTCTCTCTCCCTCCTCCCTCACTCCGTCCTTTTTTGCCGTTTCTCTTACCCCCCCATCTCCGCCTTCTCCTCTCACCCTCTTCCTCTTTGTCTCCCTTACCCCTTACCTCCTCCCTTGAACTACCCATCGTCAACGCCTCTCACCCCTTCTCACCCCTTTCTTTCCTCCCATTCGCCTCTCACTAGTCCTTCCTCACCCTCTTTTGCCCTCTCTCTCTTTCCACTTTCTCCCTTCCTTTGTCCGCTCTGACTCCTTAGTCTTTTCTCAGCCCACTCAACTACCTCCTCTCACCCCCTCTCATCCCTCCCCTTTCCCTTCCCCCCCCTCTCACCTGCCCATCGGCCCCTCTCATCCTTTCTCACCCTCCTACCCCTTCCTCTCACCCCCTCACCCCGCCCCCCAACTCCTTTACCCCTTCCCTTCACCCCCTCTGACCCCCTCCCCCTTCCTTTCACCCCCTCACCCCACCCCCTAAAGCCATTACCCCTTCCCTCCACCCCCTCTGTCGCCCTATAAACCCACCTCCCCCTTCCCTTCACCCCCTCTGACCCCCTCCCACTTCCTTTCACCCCCTAGCCCACACCTCCTTTCTTCAGCCCCACTCACACCCTCTCACCCCTCATTCCTTCCCCTTCTGCCCCTCCTCCTCCCTTCACCCTCACTCACCCCCTCAAGTCCCCTCCCCCCTTCCTTCCCCCATTCCTCCCCCGCCCCTCCCTCTTCCTTCCCCCTGCCCCTCTCCCCTTCCTTCTCACCTCCCCCTCCCTTCACCCTCACTCACCCCCTCTCACCACCTTCCCTCCCCCCTTCCTTCGCACCTCCCCCTCCCTTCACCTTCACTCACCCCCTCTCACCACCTTCCCTCCCCCCCGCCTCTCCCCCTCCCTTCACCCTCACTCACCCCCTCTAGTCCCCTCCCCCTTCCTTTTCCCCTGCCCCTCCCCCTCACTCACCCCCTTTAGACCCCTCCCCCTCCCTTCACCCTTCCCCTTCCTTCCCCCCGCCCCTCTCCCTTCCTTCCCCCCGGCCCTATCCCTTTCCTCCCCCCTTTCCTCCCCCCCCCGCCCACCCTCTTCTTTCCCCCCTTCCCTCCCCCTTCCTTCCCCCCTTTCCTCCCCCTTTCCTCCCCCTTTCCTCCCCCCGCCCCTCCCCCTCCCTTCCCCCAACCCCTACCTTCCTTCCCCGCCCATCCCCTCTTCCTTCCCCTCTTCCTTCCCCTTTCCTCCTCCTTTCCTCCCCCTTCCTCCCCCTTCCTTCCCCCCGCCCCTCCCCCTTTCCTCCCCCTTTCCTCCCCCTTTCCTTCCTTTTCCGCCCCTCCCCCTTTACTCCCACTCGCCCCTCCCCCTTCCTTCCCCCCTTTCTCCCCCCTTTCCTTCCCCGCCCCTCCCTTCCTTCCCCCCTTCCTTCCCCCTTCCTTCCCCAAGCCCCTCTCCCTTTCCTTCCCCCCTTTCCACCCCCTTTCCTCCCCCCGCCCCTCCCTTCCTTCCCCCCTTTCCTCCCCCTCCCTTCCCCCCTTCCTTCCCCCCAACCCCTCCTTTCCTCCCCCTTTCCTCCCCCCTTCCTTCCCCTTCCTCCCCCCCCCCTTCCCTTCACCCTCCCTTCCCCCCGCCCCTCTCCCTTCCTTCCTCCCCTTCCTCCCCCTTTCCTCCCCCTCTTCCTTCCCCTCTTCCTTCCCCCCTTCCTCCCCCCTTCCTTCCCCCCCCCCCCCTTCGCATCGTGGCAGGTGTGTTCGACATATTCTCATCGACCTTTGAATATTCTTCACGAACCGCAAGGCTTCTTTCCGTCGAATTCCCAATCCTGCTTTCAAATAGAGACTTTCGACGTCTGTGATACATATCCGGCCGTTTCTCCCCCTTTTTATATCCTGTTTTCTTTATTTTCGTTTTCTTGTGCTCTCTCTCTCTCTCTTTCTCTCTTTCTTTCTCTCTCTCTTTCTCTCTTTCTTTCTCTCTCTTTCTCTTTCTCTCTCACTGCGAATGTATGAACTTTTGTATCTGTTTATTGATTTATCTGGAATCCTCCTT
>NC_091583.1:681269-686269 GCF_042767895.1 Penaeus vannamei | reverse complement strand
TTGTGTGTGTGCGTTTGCATTTTTCTCTCCCCTATTTTGTTATTGGTGATAGTACAAAAGGATTATCCTATCTGGGGGGATTCCCCTCCGAATATTTGCCTTAAAAGGAAATGTAAATATTCTATATTTTTCGCGGTTTCTCCGTTTATTGTTCAGTTGCGTTAGATATATTAAGGATCGTTATATTATTTCTTGTTTTATATTAATCTTAAAATCAAATAGGTGATTTTATGCACCAAATAAATTGCGGGAAAAAAATAATGGCCTTTGGTTGAGGAGGAATTTTTAATATGAGAGACGACGACCAAAGAGTGCCCGTAAAATCCGAAGAAAGTAATAATCTTAAATTTGATCTCTGTAAGCGCGCGTCCTATTAAATAACCCATCACTTCTAATGGAAAAGTTCGTCATTAATTCCTAACCAGCTTTATCTACGCCTTCCTCGCCTCTTAAGTGCAGAATTCCAGTCGTGAACATTATTTCCACTTATCACTTCTATTCCCACGCAAGTTTGACCTCCGGCGGCCAGCCTCGCCGATAAGACAAGACCGAAAAAACGACCTTATGACAATAAGCTCCACGGATCAAAGTCGCCTCGCTGAACGGTGATGAGAAGGGCTATAATGCCTTCCCCTCGTGTAGTATGTAATATGAGGCTAGTGAGGCCCGCGGTCCGTCCTGGCGCCTCTCTCTGATTCCAACAAAATATATATAAGTGGAATCCGATCATCACTTCTCGGCGAGGGAGGAATAGAATGGATGCGGATTGCAATAATTCGATGATCATTCGTAAATTCGTTATTCGTGGGATAAGATGGGATACCGTGGGAAAAGTTAGACCAGCGTGGGATAAGACGGGATACCGTGGGAATGATAAATAAAGATAAGGGGAAAAAAGACAAAATGGCGAATGGTGGCGCTCCATTTTGTCAAGGCTGACGAGTACCTCTATCGATGAGTTGATTTCGCATTCATCCGAAGCCGAACTTTGCCTCGGCTGCCTTTAAATGCGATGAAGAAGGCGTCCCGACAGCGCCCGCCTCGTCGGTCGCAGCGGAAGGGCGGAGGGGGCCCGGAGAGCGAGGGGGTCCGACGGCGCCCGAATTGCCTCGCTCCTCCGTCGGACGTCTTCTTCCAAGGACTTTCCGAAGAGAGATGCAGCGCCCGAGGAGGAGGCGGGGAAGTGTCTTTGCTCAAAGGGGAATTTACGTTGCCTTCCGAGGCGAGAAATGAAATTGAAGAAAACGGATCAGGTTTCGAAGTCTATGAATGGCAATGAGAGGAGATCGCGGCTCGTGAGTTTTGAGGTCGAGGTGGGTCGTCCTCGGGGCGCCCTGTCGCTCGAGGAGGACGAGGGGGAGAGGGAGGGAGATGAGGGAGAAGGAGAGAGGGAGAGGGATGGAGGGAGGGAGAGAAAGGGGGAGGGAGGGAGAGAGGAAAGGAAAGAGAAACTGGGGAAGAGGGAGGGTGTGAAAGACTTTCGTATTACCTTCCTCCAAATGATTATCATCATCATATCTAACATTTTATAAGTATTTCTTATCTACCATAATGATCTATTTCATTTTTACCATCACTATGATTACCTACTACGGCAGTAATGGTCGTAGAATTCTTATGATTAATTATGACAACAATCATTAATTATCAGTACTATTAATTACTTTCTCCGCTCATTACGCCAGTCTAATCGCCCTTTCTATTTTTAATTCCCAATTCCTCTCTCCATCCCCCCCCCTTTCCCCTCCTCCTCCTCCCCTCTCCCTTTTCCTTGCTCAGCCCACGCCCTCCTTCCCTCCTTCCCTCTCCTTCCCCTCTTCACTCTATCCCATCTTTGGCATTCTTGGCTCTCCCTCAGTCCTCCTCTTCCCTTCTCCATGCCCTTCTTTCTAACCACCCTTCTGTTCCTTCTATTCTCCATCCACGTTCTCACCTTTTTATCCACGTCTTCCTTCCTTCTCCCTCCTTCCTTCTCAAGGCTTCATCTTTCCATCCTTCCAACTACGTCCTCCCTCCCTCCCTCCCTCCCTCCCTCCCTCACTCACTCACTCACTCCTTCTACCCTTTTCCCTCCCTCCTCCATCCCGAAAACCCCTTCCTTCCCTCCCTCCTCCATCCTCACGAACCTTCCTTCTCTTCCTCCTCAGTCTCTACTACTCCATCCTTTCTCCATCCCTGTGACGCCTCCCTTTCCCTCCATCTTCCATCTTTACGTCCTCGCCCTTTTCCTCTTTTCTCCCTTCTTAGGACCCTTCCTTTCTCTCTCCCCTCCACCCACCCCTCCTCCCCCGCCCCTCCACCCTCCCTCCATCGCTATGACCCCTTCTCCTCCCTCTCTTCCACCCCTGCGATCCCTCCACCCCTCCTCCACCCCCGGGACCCCTCCCTCTCCCTCCCTCCCTCCGCCCATAGCCTCCCTCGTTCTCCCCCGCCCCTCCACCCTCCCTCCATCGCTGTGACCCCTTCTCCTTCCCCTCTTCCACCCCTGCGATCCCTCCACCCCCGGGACCCCTCCCTCTCCCTCCCTCCTCCGCCCATAGCCTCCCTTGATCTCCCCTAACCCCTTCCCCACTCCCCCTCCCCACCCCCTTCTCCTTCCCCTCTTCCACCCCTGCGATCCCTCCACCCCTCCTCCACCCCCGGGACCCCTCCCTCTCCCTCCCTCCTCCGCCCATAGCCTCCCTCGACCTCCCCTAACCCCTTCCCCCCTCCCCCACCCCCACCCCCTTCTCCTTCCCCTCTTCCACCCCTGCGATCCCTCCACCCCTCCTCCACCCCCGGGACCCCTCCCTCTCCCTCCCTCCTCCGCCCATAGCCTCCCTCGACCTCCCCTAACCCCTTCCCCCCTCCCCCACCCCCACCCCCTTCTCCTTCCCCTCTTCCACCCCTGCGCTCCCTCCACCCCTCCTCCACCCCCGGGACCCCTCCCTCTCCTTCCCTCCTCCGCCCATAGCCTCCCTCGACCTCCCCTAACCCCTTCCCCCCTCCCCTACCCCCACCCCCTTCTCCTCCCTCTCCTCCACCCCTGCGATCCCTCCACCCCTCCACCCCCGGGACCCCTCCCTCTCCCTCCCTCCTCCGCCCATAGCCTCCCTCGACCTCCCCTAACCCCTTCCCCCCTCCCCCACCCCCACCCCCTTCTCCTTCCCCTCTTCCACCCCTGCGATCCCTCCACCCCTCCTCCACCCCTCGGGATCCCTCCCTCTCCCTCCCTCCTCCGCCCATAGCCTCCCTCGTTCTCCCCCGCCCCTCCACCCTCCCTCCATCGCTGTGACCCCTTCTCCTCCCTCTCCTCCACCCCTGCGATCCCTCCACCCCCGGGACCCCTCCCTCTCCCTCCCTCCCTCCGCCCATAGCCTCCCTCGACCTCCCCTAACCCTTCCCCCCCTCCCCCTCCCCCACCCCTTCTCCTTCCCCTCTTCCACCCCTGCGATCCCTCCACCCCTGCGATCCCTTCACCCCTCCTCCACCCCCGGGACCCCTCCCTCTCCCTCCCTCCTCCGCCCATAGCCTCCCTCGACCTCCCCTAACCCCTTCCCCCCTCCCCCCCCCCCACCCCCACCGCGTCCCTAATAATATGCGTGACAGCAGCGAAGTTTCCTCTTCCCTCGGACCAAAAACCGGCGCGGTTCGCCCGGACAATTTGTCACTTTAGTTAATCACGAGCAAGAGATTAGTTCGTAAAAAAAAAGAAAAACACCGCGTCCAATTCGGCCCAACAATCATTTTAGACGAGACAGCGAGCGGCCGAGAGCTAAATGTCATTTGGCCCGATCGGATAACGCCATTTGGGCTCCTGATAAGCGGCGAGACGGTGGGTATTGGCTCGCAGATGTGGCAACAGTGTACAGGGTCCCCGCGGGAAATCAGGAACTGTCTTTCGTGGAAATTCTGTGACGTGACACTTTTAATATCCGGTTCTGGGCACCACATCTAATTATCGCGTCAGCTGACCCTATGTATTACCTTATCAGTCTCGTCTTTGGATGTTTTTTTTCTTTCTTTCTCGTTGGACTAAAAGCTTTTCATTCTGTTTATGCGAACCTTTTTTTTTTTCTTTTTTTTTTTCTTTTTTGAAGGGGGGATCATAAGACATAAGAATCAATTATTTTATTTTATTTCTTTCACTTGAATTTACTCATTTCTTGCTATAACTTGCCTGAGTTCGTGCATCATATTTCTTTACTTCACCATTATCAGTTTCAAGATTTTTTTTCTTTTCTTTTCTTTTCTTTTTCATGCTACTAATCTTTTCCGTTAAATACATATGTATGATTAGTTTGAATCCTATTTGTTTTATTAATCCAGCACAAGGAGAAAATATCTTTTTATCTATGTTATGTATTGCGTTTCTGTTCCTACATCATAAACAACTTGCAAGGGACCGCTGGCATAAAATTATTCCACAAGCCGTCCATGTTCTTATGCATGAAGATGAATTAAAAGTTCCCAATTCATCTCCCAGTTCAACTCTGGAACAGAAATCTACGAGAACAAGCGAGGAACAAACATACAAAAGTTGATAGATATAAATAAAAAAAAGCCAACAGAGCAGAAAATAAACATTAGCATTGTGTCAGATGCGACTTCACTCCCGCCAAAAGGGGACGCGGGAAAAAAGTGAGCATCGCGCCTGGCACAAGCACTCTCGTCTGTAAGAAAACCATGGAACAAAGCCACGTTTTACGGCCTGGCTTGATTACTTCCCGCAACCGAGACAATGCTACCGGGTTTTTACGTCTGATTTTTCTTCGCTCGGTTATATGTATATGCACAAGCACATAGAGAGAGCACGTCCTCTTACACACTCGCACTCACTCACACGATCACACAGAAAGACCCAATTGCACAAGCAAAGGGACAGGAAGGCTTCGCGCACAGATCAGCGAAAGAGGTAGGGAAGAGAGAACCGAAGATAAATAAAGGAAGCACACAAAGGAGTACAATCTCGGAGATGAAGAGGAGAGACCCCGCGGAGGGAGAACGAGCCCACCTCTTCC
>NC_091583.1:673769-676269 GCF_042767895.1 Penaeus vannamei | reverse complement strand
AAATCCGAACGCCAGGCGGCCGGCGCGTCCGGGGACACATCGCTTTATGATTGCTCGGAGACTAAAGAGATTTATTTCATTTCTATTTTTCGTCCTTTCTATTTTCTGAAATTAATGCAAGGCGACAGAGAGATGTTTCTTCCTAATTAACAAATGTTGGTTTTAATATAGATCAGTGTTGTCCAGATATTTTCGCCAATTGTACCCTTTATTAACTTCTTGTACTGGTACGCATCCCCTCCCCCCCCCTGCAGCATGGATAAACAAACCGTTTTATTTAGTATAATGCAAATAATATACTAATTGTTAAAAGACTGCATTACAGGAGTGTTGGTCAATAAATTCGAATCTAATACACGAATAAAAAGGATGATTCATAGAACATGTGTTTCTGTTTGTGTGTGTGTGTGTGTATGTGTGTGTGTGTGTGTGTGTGTGTGTGTGTGTGTTCCTTATTTGTTCACGTAACCTTATGATCTATGCTGCGTACCCCAATTTGGACAACACTGATATAGACGATTGTGCAGTTCCGCCATGACTTATTGTACATTTGAATTGTATATTTGGAAACCAATCAATGTGAATCTCCTGTATGTTTTGATTCGGATGAGAAGAGACACATAAGATTTGCAATGTTGGAAATGAGTGAATGTGAATGTCGAATATTCACTACAGTTAAATGAGAACAAACATTTCAATCAGAAATCCTTGAGATCCCTTTTTTTTTTTTTTTTTTGTAATATTCATCCTAATTCTACCAAATACACTCTCCAACACTTTATGAACGAGAAATAAGAGCGATGGCATCATGGACACCGACACCCTGTCTCCCCTTGCTTCGTGGGCGCAGCCGGAGGAGGCCGCAGAAGGCACAGCCGCAGGTCGCCCTCCCGTGAGTGGTGAGGGCGAGCGAGGTAGAGGGGCGTCCGGGCTCGTGTCGCTCGCTCATGGCACTGATCGCTCCAAGCATGCGTCGGGAGCGTTCTAAATGGCTGTGTGTCAATTATGAATATATTATACTTACATATAATTATGTGTGTGTGAATATATATATATATATATATATATATATATATATATATATATATATATATATATATATATATATATATATACATATATACATATTTATATATATATATATATATATATATATATATATATATATATATATATATATACAAGATTTGTATGTATGCATGTGTGTATACATATATATATATATATATATATATATATATATATATATATATATATATATATATATATATATATATATATGTACACACACACATATATAAATGCATATATATAGATACATACATACACACATATGCCCACACACACACACGCGTGCCCGCACGCACATGTGTGTGTGTCTGTGTATATATATATATATATATATATATATATATATATATATATATATATATATATATATATATATATATATATATATATATATATATATATGTATATATATATATATATATATATATATATATATATATATATATATATATATGTATATATATATATATATATATATATATATATATATATATATATATATATATATATATATATATATATATATATATATATATATATATATATATGCAAGTACATAGCTATGTTTACTCTCTGACCCCTCCCTGCAACACCTGATCAGAGAACCCCCTCCCCCTCTCCCCCGCCCCTTCTTACCCCCTCCTCCTTGCAGGCTGCCGCGGCCTGCACATCATCGAGCTGGAGGTGCCGGCCGTCATCCAGAACGGGTCGCAGTCCTCGGTGCTGCTCGACTGCAAGTACCACTACGAGCGCTACGAGGAGGACGGGCTGGTCGTCAAGTGGTTCTGGAACCATGAGCCCGAGGCCGTGTACCAGTGGATCCCCGGCAAGAGACCCGAGGCCATGGGCGTGCTCAAGGTGGGCGGTGCAAGGGCGTGGGCGCTCTGGCTCTTTTCTCTTTTTTGTTATTGTTTTTTTTTTCATCGTTTTCCTTTTTTTTCGTTTTTTTTTTTTTTTTTTTTTTTTTTGCTCGGTATTATCATCATCATTATCTCTATTATTGATTAAATAATAATCAGCAATATGGAATCATAATTAGAACTGCCAATATTATCATTTTCATTGGTCTTATAAGATTATCAATATCGTTATCATCATCCATTATCACATTATCATTATCATTATTGTTATCATTATCACTGCCATCATCATCTTTATTATCATGATTGACACTTGAGGAATCATCTTTAATGTATCATTGTCATTCCCGTTCAGTATTCTTGCTCTCTCTCCTTCCCTCCTTCATCTTCCTCTCTTGTTCCTCTTCATTCCCCTCTCATGTGTTCTTTTCACCTATTTTTGTTCTCTTCTCTTCTCTCCTTTCTACCTCCTTTCCTTCCTTTCCCTCCCCTCCTCCCTCTCTCCCTCATTTTTTGCTTCTATTACTGTAATTCCTATTATATAATAATAATGATAGTAATAAATATAG
>NC_091583.1:648769-658769 GCF_042767895.1 Penaeus vannamei | reverse complement strand
AGGGAAGGATGGAATGAGGGGAGGGGGAAGGGGAGGAGAGAATAGAGAGAGGAAGGGAGAGGAGGAGGAAGAAAGAATAGGGGGAAGAGGAAGGGATGGGAGGAGGGGGGAGGGGAGACAATGGAGGAGAGGGAGGGAAGGGAGGGAGGGAGGAAGGGATGGGATGGGAGGAGGGAGGGAGAGGGGGAGGGAGGAGGGAGAGGGAGGAGGAGGAGGAAGGGATGGGAGGAGGGAAGGGGGAGGGGAGAGAATGGAATGGGGAGAGGAAGGGATGGGAGGACGAGAAGGGATGGGAGGGAGGAGGAAGGGAGGGAAGGGAGGGGAGGAGGAAAGGGAGGAAGGGATGGGGGAGGGAGGGGGAGGGGGAAGGGGGAGGGAGGAGGAGGGAGGAAGGGATGGGAGGGGGAGGAGGGGAGGAGGGTAGGAAGGAAGAAGGAGGGAACAGGGGTTGGAAGAGAGGGAGGGAGGGAACGGGGGTTGGAAGAGGAGGGAGTAGAGGAGATGGGGAGGAGAGGGATAGGGAGAAGAGGGAGGGAAAGGAGAGAGAGGAAGGGTATTGGAAGAGGAGGGAGTAAAGGAGAAATGGGAAGGAGAGGGATAGGGAAGAGGAGAGGGGAAGGAGAGAGGGAGGGAGGTTGGAAGGGAGGGAGTAGAGGGGGGAGGGGGAAGGAGAGAGGGAGGGAGGGAGTAGAAGGGGAGGAAGGGGATAGGGAAGGGGGAGGGGGGGGAGGAGGAGGGCCAGGAAGAGGCTCTTTTGTCCCGTTCTGTTCACCTGCTCTATGCTGGCCAGCCTGCCTCGGCGCCTGCTGCTTTTTGTCCTGCTAATGGCCTGCTTCACGAGGGCGCTGTGGGTGGGGGAAGGGGGGAGTAAAGGGGGAAAAGGGGTGGTAGGGGTAAGGGAGGGGGAGTTAGAGAGGAGAAGGGGGGTGGTCAGGGGTAAGGGGAGGGGGGAGTTGGGGGGGGAAGGGGGTGGTAGGGGTAAGGGGAGGGGGAGTTAGGGGGAGAAGGGGTGGTACGGGTAAGGGAGGGGGGGTGTTAGGGGGAGAAGGGGGAGAAGGGGTGGTAGGAGTAAGGGGAGTGGGTGACGTGGGTATTGGGTAGAGCAGGGGAAGGGGTATGGGAGTGAAGGGGTGGAGGAAGGGGTAATGGGGAGGAGAGGGTGGGGGAAGGGGTATTATTGGGAGGCAGAGGTGGCTGGCTGGGAGAAGGGGGTGGTAGGGGTAAGGGGAGGGGTGAAGTGGGTATTGGGCAGGGGAAGTGAAGATGAGGTATAAGGAGAAAGATAAGAAGGAAGGGTGGGAGTGAGAGGGAAGAGGAGGGGGGACTTGCTGAAGGCATGGGAGAGGGGGGGGAGACAGCTGAGCTAAAAAAGGGTACATTTTTTTCTTTCTTTTCTTTGGGGGGGGGGTGCATAGCAATCAAAAGCTTTGGTTGATATGCTAATGATGCAAATTGAAGTTTGAATAAGCTTCCATAACGATTTTTTTTTTTCTTTCAAAATATCAGAGTATATCCTCTTTATCACTCCCACCCTTCCTTCTTATCTTTCTCCTTATACCCCATCTTCACTTCCCTACCCAATACCCACTTCACCCCCTACCCTTACCCCCTACCCACCCCTTCTCTCCCAGCCACCCCCTACCTCCCTAATACCCTTTCCCCACCCCTCCCTCCATTACCCCTTCTCCACCCCTTACCCCTTCCCTGCCCTACCCAATACCCACTTCACCCCTTCCTCTTACTCCTACCACCCCTTCTCCCCCTAACTCCCCCCCCTCCCTTAACCCTACCACCCCTTCTCTCCCAGCCACCCCTACCTCCCTATTACCCACCTCTCCCCTCCTCTTTTAAGATATTTCAATTTGTTCATAGGAGTCCCTGTCCCGATGTGTTAATACCAGTCACATTGTGAAATTGTATATCACTTCCATTGTAATCGATGGATTTCAATTTTTATTTTTCTCTCTCTATCTATCTATCTATCTATCATTCTCTCTCTATCTCTCCGTCCTCTCTATCTATCTATCTGTTCATCTTCATCTCTATCTATCTTTCTCTCTCTCTATCTATCTATCTATTTGTGTGTGTTTGTGTGTGTGTGTGTGTGTGTGTGTGTGTGTGTTTGTGTGTGTGTGTGTGTGTGTGTGTGTGTGTGTATGTGTGTGTGTGTGTGTGTGTGTGTGTGTGTGTGTGTGTGTGTGTGTGTGTGTGTGTGTGTGTGTGTGTGTGTGTGTGTGTGTGTGTGTGTGTGTGTGTGTGTGTGTGTGTGTTCCTTTATGGATAATGGTAATGATATCCATTACCCTGTAGTCCAATGAGTTTTAATTCTCACGTTATCAAATTAGATACAATTTCCAAAATAAGGAAAAGTATATATGTAAATTTAAAGTAAATTTCCTCTTCTCTCCCTCTCCTCACCCCTTCCTCCTCTCTCCCCCTTCTTCCCCCCAGTTTCTCCTCTCTCCCTCCTTCCTCCTCTCCCCCCCTCCTCTTTCTTCTCTCTCCCACTCACTCCCTCTCTTCCTCATCTCTCCCCCTCTTCTTCCTCTGTCCCACTCTTTCTCTCTCTCTCTCTCTCTCTCTCTCTCTCTCTCTCTCTCTCTCTCTCTCTCTCTCCCTCCCTCTCTCTCTCATTCACTTTAAAGTAAATTTAAACATTTAAAGTAAATTTAAACATTTAAGTAAATTTAAGACACAAGAAAAAAGTCTACTACTGCTATTGATAATAAAAAGAATGAAAAAAAAGTATTGCTTTCATAAACATTTAAAAAAGAAAAACAAAACCAAAATCAGAAAAAAATCTAAAATAAAATCAGAGCGAAACGAATATAAGACAAAAAAATATTGTAAAATCAAAACAAAACAAGACAAAAAGCAGAAATATTTCAAAACCGAAGCAAAACAAACCGAAACAGAGAAAAAAATCTAAAATCAAAGCAAAACGAAACAAATAAAAAAAAATAACGATAATATTCCATAATCAAAACAGAGCGAAATAAATGAGAAAAGAGAACTATCATAAAATCAAGACAAAAAAAAATAACAAAAAGCCAGAAACATTTCAAAATCAGAGCAAAACAATTCAATTAAAACAAACAGAAATATTCTAAAAAAAAAAAAAAAAAAATCAAGGCGGAACAAAAGAAAAAAAAAAAAAAAAAAAAAAAAAACAGAATTATTCTACTATCAAACAAGTGAGAAAATTTGTAATTCAAGGCGGCCATTAAACCCATTTTGAAGAGCCGGAAACAAGTCGCTAATTGGCCGGACAAAATGGGGCTGATGAACGAGGGAGGCCCGCGGGTAGGTCAGAAAAGGGGGGGGGGGGGGAGTGTAGAGGAAGAAGAGGAGGAAGAAAGAGGAAAGAAGAGGGGGGAGGAGAAAGAGTGGGAGGAAGAGGAGAAAAGAGTGAGGGGGGAGGAGGAAGAGTGAGAGAGAAGAGGAAGAGGAAGAGGAGGAAGAGGGTGGACAGGAGGAAGAGGGGGGGACAGGAGGAAGAGAAGAGGGAAGAGAGGGAGTGAGTGGGAGGGAGGGAGAAAAGAGAGTGGGACAGAGGAGGAAGAGGGGGGATAGGAGAAAGAATGGGAGAGAAGAGGAAAAGGGAGGAGGAGAAGAGGGGGACAGGAGGAAAGGAGGGGACAGGAGGAAAGGAAGAAAGGGGGACAGGAGGAAGAGAGGGAGTGAGTGGGAGGGGAGGAGAAAGAGTGGGAGAGAGGAGGAAGAGGGGGGGGGCAGGAGAGAAAGAGGGGGACAGGAGGAAGGAAGAGAGGAGGAAGAGAGAGGTGAGTGAGTGGGAGGGGAGGGAGAAAATGTGGGAGAGAGGAGGAGAGGGGGGGCAGGAGAAAGAGAGGGGAGGAAGATGGGGGGACAGGAGGAAGACGAGGAAGAGGGGGCAGGAGGGAGGAGAGGGAGGAAGAAGGAGGATAGGAGAAAGAGAGGGAGTGAGTGGGAGAGGAGGAGGAGAGAGGAAGAAGAGGGGGGGAGAGAAAGAGGAGGAAGAGGAGGGGACAGGAGAGAGAGAGGGAGGAAGAGAGGGAGTGAGTGGGAGGGAGGAGGAAAGAGGAAGAAGAGGAGGAGGAAAGAGGGAGGAAGAGGGGGGACAAGGGAGAGAGAGGAAGGAGGAAGAGAAGGAGTGAGTGGGAGGGGAGGAGGAAGAGGAAAAAGAGTGGGGAGAGGGAGGAAGAGGAAGAAGAAGAGGGAGAGGAGGGAAGAGGGGGACTGGAGAAAGAGAGAAGGAAAGAGAGAGCGAATGAAGTGTGAGAAGAGAAAGAGAAGAGAAGAAGATGGGGGGAGAGGAGAAAGAGTGGGACAGAGGGAGGAGAAGAGGGGGAGAGATGAGGAAGAGAGGGAGTGAGTGGGAGGAGAGAGAAGGAAGAGGAGGGGGGAGAGGAGGGAAGGAGGGAGAATGGAGAAACTGGGGGAAGAAGGGGGAGATAGGAGGAAGGTGTGAGGAGAGGGAGAGAGAAGAGAAAAGGGAAAAGTAGAGAGAGTGGGAGAGAGGGGAGGAAAATGGGGAAAAGGAGGAGGGAGGGAGAAGGAGGGAGAGGGAGGAAGAGGAGAGGAAAGAGGAAGGAGAAACAGAGAAAGAGGGAGGAAGGGAGGGGTAATGAAAGAAGAAAGAAGAAGAGGAGAGAAGAGGAAGAGACAAAGAGAGGAGCAGGAAGGAAGGGAAAGAGAAAAGTAGAAAAAGAGAGAGAGAGAAGGAATGTGGAAGAGAAAGGTAACGGGAGAGAGAGAGATACGGGAGAGAGAGAGAGAGAGAGAGAAAGAGAGAGAGAGAGAGAGAGAGAGAGAGAGAGAGAGAGAGAGAGAGAGAGAGAATGCAAAGAACATAAAGAAAAAAGAATAAAATAATTGCGACTTGACAGACAAAAAAAGAAATTCAAAACAACCTGCTGGAAAATATCTCAAATTAGAGAACGTTTCTTTTATGCAAGGAGGAGAAAGGGAAGATAAAACACACTTTTTTTTCCAAAAAGGAAGAAAATATAATTAGTATGCATGAAGTATATATTTTTCCCTCCTGATACCTAACAATGTTGACGCAACAACTCATAATAATTTTACTTTTTTGGGGGAAAATAGAGGGAGCTGATTTTAATGAGAAATAGAGAGTTGAAGCGAGAAATTGTATCTTAATAAGTCTGAAAAGAAAAGGTAGGAATGGATGTCATGAGAGAGGGAGAGAGGAAAAGAGCGAGAACGAGAGAGAGAGAGAGAGACAGAGATACAGAGACACAGAGAGAGAAAGAGAGAGAGAGAGAACTTAAAAAATGATAATGAGAGAAAGCAAAGATAAAGTACCTCCAAAAGAAAATTACAATCAAAACGAAAGAAAGACAGGATAAAAAAAAAGAAAAAAATGTACGAACTGAGATACCGTTTCGTGCGACTCAAACCAAACTGGAATAGCTACGTGACCCCTGAATATTCGTCTCCCGTTTTCTTTGATGCTGACCCTGGCTGGCGGCTTCGTGTTCGGATGTTTACGAAATGGTTGATGGTCTCTTTCATCAATATATGTCGTTTGTCATCTTTTTTTCTTCTTCTTTTTGTACCATGGACGAATAATTTCTCGGGAATAACATGTATTCAATTTCGAGGCAGCCGTTATGCGGAATAAAGGTTTCAGAGCCGTAAAAATATATTGTGTTGCAGATACATCACTGGATTTTCTTCGTCCGAACGGTCTGTAATGGCTCGGATGTACGGTCAACCCACGTAGAAATTTCAAGTTGTATTTTCCGTGTAGGTTCCTTTTCTGTGTATTTCTTAGGTATCTATTCTCCTCTGCTGTGAAAAAAAAGTAATAAAAAGACCGTGTGTAAATAATTGTCTTGACTTTACGTAAACATTTGCTATGATAATGTTGCAATTCCTTATCCCGTTCACGCTTTGCGCTCTTCTCTTTACACTGCAATGAATGGTTACGAGAAAGAGAAAAGTTATAATTCCAGTTTGATATTAGCTCATCTGCAATTAAATGAAAATTGTGTATGCTAATGCAATGCGACTTTTTCGTAGAAAATTAAACTTTCGGATTCTCGTTATTGACGGAAAGATAAGGTCATATACGTTCAATATCTTCTCCGATAATTACACTCACTTTGGAGGATGCAATTAAATGATCCAGCAAACTCCTCTCTTTAGAAAGGTCACAGGTTAATTAAGATGATAAAGACGACAGACAAGTGTTATAATCCGATGCGTAGAACAACCGTCTTTAAAGTGGATATCTTTTCTTTTTTTATCGAATATTCTTAAACTTTGATATTGCAGGCGATCGTCTTACAAGAATTAGACCTCTGTACATATAGTTTCCTAGAGTGAGGGATACAGGCGTTTTTTTTTTTTTTTTTTTTTTTTTTTTTTTTTTTTTTTTTTTTTTTTTTTTTTTTTTTTTTGCTCGCTCCCCTTCCTGTCTTCACTCCCCGCCCATTTACACCCGATTGCCCAATGTGGTCGTTTCATTACTCCTTAATGCCTCCGCCCCCATAGGTCTTCGTGGCTCGATCTCTCTTGATTTCCCTTTCATTCCTCCTTTCCTTTGTCCTTTTCTCCCCTTTCCAGACGTATCCAGACATTTTTAATTGATATTTTGAAATTCCTTCGTCGTGTAGCGTGTACATCCGTTTCTCTTTTTAAGGTTCTCTTTTTAAGGTTTTTTTAAGGTTTCTCTTTTTGGAATTCACTCTTTGTTTAAGTTTATGCATTCATCCCTTTAATACTTCGAAATTCCCTCTTTTTGTTTCCATTTAATGTTTTGAAATGCCCTTTATACAAAGTGATTACGTCCGTTTCCCTGTAAGATCCTAACATTCATTCTTTGTACAAATGTTCGTTTCCCTTTAATATCTCTAAATTCCCTCTTTGTATAAGTACATATGGTTCCCTTTACCATTTTGAAATTCCTTCTTCGTAAAAAGTGTTTACATCCGTTTCTCTTTAAGATATTGAAATTCCCTTTTTCACAAAGTGTTTACATCCGTTTTCCTTTAAAATCTTGAAATTCCAGTTTGTACAAAGTGTTTACATTCGTTTTCCTTTAAAATCTTGAAATTCCATTTTGTACAAAGTGTTTACATTCGTTTTCCTTTAAAATCTTGAAATTCCAGTTTGTACAAAGTGTTTACATTCGTTTTCCTTTAAAATCTTGAAATTCCCTTTTTCACAAAGTGTTTACATTCGTTTTCCTTTAAAATCTTGAAATTCCATTTTGTACAAAGTGTTTACATTCGTTTTCCTTTAAAATCTTGAAATTCCATTTTGTACAAAGTGTTTACATTCGTTTTCCTTTAAAATCTTGAAATTCCCTTTTTCACAAAGTGTTTACATTCGTTTTCCTTTAAAATCATGAAATTCCATTTTGTACAAAGTGTTTACATTCGTTTTCCTTTAAAATCTTGAAATTCCCTTTTTCACAAAGTGTTTACATTCGTTTTCCTTTAAAATCATGAAATTCCATTTTGTACAAAGTGTTTACATTCGTTTTCCTTTAAAATCTTGAAATTCCCTTTTTCACAAAGTGTTTACATTCGTTTTCCTTTAAAATCTTGAAATTCCATTTTGTACAAAGTGTTTACATTCGTTTTCCTTTAAAATCATGAAATTCCATTTTGTACAAAGTGTTTACATTCGTTTTCCTTTAAAAATCTTGAAATTCCATTTTGTACAAAGTGTTTACATTCGTTTTCCTTTAAAATCTTGAAATTCCATTTTGTACAAAGTGTTTACATTCGTTTTCCTTTAAAATCTTGAAATCCCATTTTGTACAAAGTGTTTACATCCGTTTTCCTTTAAAATCTTGAAATTCCATTTTGTACAAAGTGTTTACATTCGTTTTCCTTTAAAATCTTGAAATTCCCCTTTTCACAAAGTGTTTGCATTCGTTTTCCTTTAAAATCTTGAAATTCCATTTTGTACAAAGTGTTTGCATTCGTTTTCCTTTAAAATCTTGAAATTCCATTTTGTACAAAGTGTTTACATTCGTTTTCCTTTAAAATCTTGAAATTCCATTTTGTACAAAGTGTTTACATCCGTTTTCCTTTAAAATCTTGAAATTCCATTTTGTACAAAGTGTTTACATTCGTTTTCCTTTAAAATCTTGAAATCCCATTTTGTACAAAGTGTTTACATCCGTTTTCCTTTAAAATCTTGAAATCCCATTTTGTACAAAGTGTTTACATCCGTTTTCCTTTAAAATCTTGAAATTCCATTTTGTACAAAGTGTTTACATTCGTTTTCCTTTAAAATCTTGAAATTCCATTTTGTACAAAGTGTTTACATTCGTTTCCCTTTAATATCTTGAAATTCCCTCCGTGTCCAAAGTGTTTACACCCGTTTCCCCTTAATATCTTGAAATTCCCTCCGTGTCCAAAGTGTTTACACCCGTTTCCCCTTAACATCTTGAAATTCCCTCCGTGTCCAAAGTGTTTACACCCGTTTCCCCTTAACATCCTGAAATTCCCTCCGTGTCCAAAGCGTTTACACCCGTTTCCCTTTAACATCTCGAAATTCCATTTTGTACAAAGTGTTACACCCGTTTCCCTTTAATATCTTGAAATTCCCTCCGTGTCCAAAGCGTTTACACCCGTTTCCCTTTAATATCTTGAAATTCCCTCCGTGTCCAAACTGTTTACACCCGTTTCCCCTTAATATCTTGAAATTCCAATTTTAAATATAATTTGATTTGAATTTAAATTTCCCCTTCACATCTTGAAATTCCCTCTTTGTTCAAAGCGTTTACACCCGTTTCCCCTTAATATCTTGAAATTCCCTCCGTGTCCAAAGCGTTTACACCCGTTTCCCCTTAATACCTACAAATTCCCTCCGTGTCCAAACTGTTTACACCCGTTTCCCTTTAATATCTTGAAATTCCCTCCGTGTCCAAAGCGTTTACACCCGTTTCCCTTTAATATCTTGAAATTCCCTCCGTGTCCAACGTGTTTACACCCGTTTCCCCTTAATATCTTGAAATTCCCTCCGTGTCCAAACTGTTTACACCCGTTTCCCCTTAATATCTTGAAATTCCAATTTTAAATATAATTTGATTTGAATTTAAATTTCCCCTTCACATCTTGAAATTCCCTCTTTGTTCAAAGCGTTTACACCCGTTTCCCCTTAATATCTTGAAATTCCCTCCGTGTCCAAAGCGTTTACACCCGTTTCCCCTTAATACCTACAAATTCCCTCCGTGTCCAAACTGTTTACACCCGTTTCCCTTTAACATCTTGAAATTCCCTCCGTGTCCAAAGTGTTTACACCCGTTTCCCTTTAACATCTTGAAATTCCCTCCGTGTCCAAACTGTTTACACCCGTTTCCCTTTAATATCTTGAAATTCCCTCCGTGTCCAAAGTGTTTACACCCGTTTCCCTTTAACATCTTGAAATTCCCTCCGTGTCCAAACTGTTTACAACCGTTTCCCCTTAATATCTTGAAATTCCTTTTTTCACAAACTGTTTACATTCGTTTCCCCTTAATATCTTGAAATTCCCTCCGTGTCCAAAGTGTTTACACCCGTTTCCCCTTAATATCTTGAAATTCCTTTTTTCACAAACTGTTTACACCCGTTTCCCCTTAACATCTTGAAATTCCCTCCGTGTCCAAAGTGTTTACACCCGTATCCCCTTAACATCTTGAAATTCCAATTTTAAATATAATTTGATTTAAATTTAAATTTCCTTTTAATATCTTGAAATTCCAATTTTAAATATAATTTGATTTAAATATAAATTTCCCTTTAATATCTTGAAATTCCCTCCGTGTCCAAAGCGTTTACACCCGTTTCCCCTTAATATCTTGAAATTCCTTTTTTCACAAAGCGTTTACACCCGTTTCCCCTTAATATCTTGAAATTCCCTCCGTGTCCAAAGTGTTTACACCCGTTTCCCCTTAATATCTTGAAATTCCTTTTTTCACAAACTGTTTACACCCGTTTCCCCTTAATATCTTGAAATTCCAATTTTAAATTTAATTTGATTTAAATTTAAATTTCCCTTT
>NC_091583.1:631269-633769 GCF_042767895.1 Penaeus vannamei | reverse complement strand
TTCCCGTATCTACATGAGAAAAAAACGTTTTTCCCGTATCTACATGAGAAGAAAAAACGTTTTCCCCGTATCTACATGAGAAAAAAACGTTTTCCCTGTATCTACATGAGAAAAAAAAACGTTTTCCCTGTATCTACATGAGAAAAAAAACGTTTTCCCCGTATCTACATGAGAAAAAAACGTTTTTCCCGTATCTACATGAGAAGAAAAAACGTTTTCCCCGTATCTACATGAGAAAAAAACGTTTTCCCTGTATCTACATGAGAAAAAAAACGTTTTCCCCGTATGTCCATGAGAAAAAAAAAAACGTTTTCCCCGTATGTACATGAGAAAAAAACGCGTTTTCCCCGTATCTACATGAGCAAAAAACGTTTTCCCCGTATCTACATGAGCAAAAAACGTTTTCCCCGTATCTATATGAGAAAATAAAACGTTTTCCCCGTATCTACATGAGCAAAAAACGTTTTTCCCGTATCTACATGAGCAAAAAACGTTTTCCCCATATCTACATGAGAAAAAAAAAACGTTTTCCCCGTATCTACATAAGCAAAAAAAATAAGTTTTCCCCGTATCTACATGAGAGGAAAAAAAAAAAACGTTTTCCCCGTATCTACATGAGAAAAAAAAAAAAAAAACGTTTTCCCCTTACCTACATGAGAAAAAAAAAGTTTTCCCCGATTCTACATGAGAAGAAAAAAAACGTTTCCCCCGTATTTACATGAGAAAAAAAAACGTTTTCCCCTTACCTACATGAGAAGAAAAAAAACGTTTTCCCCGTATCTACATGAGAAAAAACGTTTTCCCCGTATCTACATGAGAAAAAAACGTTTTCCCCGTATCTACAGGAGCAAAAAACGTTTTCCCCGTATTTACATGTGAGAAAAACGTTTTCCCCGTATTTACATGAGAAAAAAAAAACGTTTTCCCCGTATCTACATGAGGAAAAAAAACGTTTTCACCGTATCTACATGAGAAAAAAACGTTTTCCCCGTATCTACATGAGAAAAAAAACGTTTTCCCCGTATCTACATGAGAAAAAATACGTTTTCCCCGTATCTACATGAGAAGGAAAAAAAACGTGTCCACCGTATTTACATGAGAAAAAAAAACGTTTTCCCCGTATCTACATGAGAAAAAAACGTTTTCCCCGTATGTACATGAGAAAAAAAAACGTTTTCCCCGTATGTACATGAAAAAAACGCGTTTTTTCCCGTATCTACATGAGGAAAAAAACGTTTTCCCCGTCTCTACATGAGGAAAAAAAACGTTTTCCCCGTATCTACATGAACAAAAAACGTTTTCCCCGTATCTACATGAGAGCAAATAATTAAATAAACAAGAGAGATACGGACGGAGCTGCGAAGGGGAGCAGAGAGAGGGGGAAATAATAAAGAAGGTGCGATGCGTATGAATGAACTAGACGCAAAACAGAGGTTGGTGGGAATGACTGACCAAAAGAGCAATAACTGAATTAGTTGATGATGCAGGTGGAATGCGGGCTGCTTTTTTATCGATGTTATTGCTATTATCATTTCATTATTTCATGATTAGTCTAATCATTTTGTCATATCATGTTTCATTTCATTTCAGCGCATCGTAATTGTTGTTGTCATTTTATCATAATTATTTGAGATTTTCTTTTGTAGCAGTTGGTGCTTGCTGCATTTTATGTTTTTTTGTTTTTTTGTTTTGTTTTTTCTTTTCCTTCTTCTTCTTTAACATGTTTATCTTTTATCCCATTTCTTATTTTGCTTGTTTTCTTTTGTTTTTTTGTTTGCTGCTTATGCTTACACCAACCTGTTTTGTTTTTTTGTTTTGTTTTTTATTTCCCTTCTTCTTTAAAATGTTTATCTTTTATCCCATTTCTTATTTTGCTCGTTTTCTTTTGTTTTTGTTCGCTGCTTATGCTGACACCAACCTGTTTTGTTTTTTTGTTTTGTTTTTTATTTCCCTTCTTCTTCTTTAGCATGTTTATCTTTTATCCCATTTCTTATTTTGCTCGTTTTCTTTTGTTTTTTGTTCGCTGCTTATGCTTACACCAACCTGTTTTGTTTTTTTGTTTTGTTTTTTATTTCCCTTCTTCTTCTTTAAAATGTTTATCTTTTATCCCATTTCTTATTTTGCTTGTTTTCTTTTGTTTTTTGTTCGCTGCTTATGCTTACACCAACCTGTTTTGTTTTTTTGTTTTGTTTTTTATTTCCCTTCTTCTTCTTTAAAATGTTTATCTTTTATCCCATTTCTCATTTTGCTTGTTTTCTTTTGTTTTTTGTTCGCTGCTTATGCTTACACCAACCTGTTTTGTTTTTTTGTTTTGTTTTTCTTTTCCTTCTTCTTCTTTAAAATGTTTATCTTTTATCCCATTTCTTATTTTGCTTGTTTTCTTTTGTTTTTTTGTTCGCTGCTTATGCTTACACCAACCATTCTCGTCGCGTTATTTTCTGTCGTATTTCATTCCTCTAAATCATCAGAATCTCCGTCGTGTCAATGCCTTTTTTTATTC
>NC_091583.1:613769-616269 GCF_042767895.1 Penaeus vannamei | reverse complement strand
TCAATGTCCGTGACGGATTCTCGTGACTATGATAAAGTAAAGACGGCTGTGTTAAAGGGATACGAGTTGGTGCCGGAGGCCTACCGCTTAAAGTTCCGTAATCTGCGGAAAAGGGATAATCAGAGCTTTTTAGATTTTGCCAGAGAGAAAGATGGCTTGCTTGCTCGTTGGTGTGAGAGTGAGAAAGTAGATAATGATTGTGATAAACTATATCAACTGATTCTTGTAGAAGAAATTAAGAAATGTCTACCTGACCGCATTAAGATGTATTTAAATGAAAACAGGGTAAAGGTGTTAGATGAAGCTGCCAGAATGGCAGAGGATTATGCTTTGATCCACAGAAATGTTGAGGGTCCAAAGAGTACTGTAAAACCACAACCCACTCCCCTGACAGGTAAGGATGAATTTAAAGGTGATAAGAGAGAGACCGCCAGTCCTGGTCATAACTCCAGTTATGATAAAAAGAAATCAGTTAGATGCTTTAATTGCAAGTTGTTGGGCCATACTATCAGCAATTGCTGGTTCTTAAAAGAGAAGAAGTCCAAGGACGTTCCCGTAGCTCTTGCCAGTACTAGATTTAAGGATGTAAAAAGTCCAGTAGAAGTCAATTTGCTTTCTGATACAGATAGATTTCGAAATGTAAGTGATGAATTCAAGCCGTTTTGCTCAGAAGGAAGTGTATCTCTGGTTGGTGATGAAAGTGGTGAGAAGCCTATCGTAATATTAAGAGATACAGCGGCGTTACAGTCACTGCTCTTGGAAGGTGTATTGCCACTAGCGGGGAAGACTTCGGACGCGAGTGTCGTCATAGCCGGTATTGAGTGTGGGCATCTGATTGCCCCGTTACATAAGGTTCATCTCAAATCTCATTTCTGTGATAAGGAAGTAACTGTAGGAGTGGTACCTAAATTACCCATAGAAGGTGTATCATTTATATTGGCAAATGACTTGGCAGGAGAGAAGGTATTTGCTAAACCCCAAATTAATGTAGCAATTCTAAGTACTCCAGACATAAACGACGGTGAACAGCTTGCAGAAGAAGACGTGGGCATGTTCCCTGCCTGCGCGGTCACGAGGAGCATGCGGGAGGCAAGGCGTGTCGGGCACGACCCTCCCACGGTAGCTCGTGCGAGTCGGTGCGTACGTAATAAGGACAAGGTATGTGGTAATGGAAATGACGTGAGAGGTGACGAAAGAACTTCATTGCTATGCCACGAGACTGATGCTGGTGACGACAAGCTAAGTGTCTTCCTCGTTGATAAAGGGAAGCTTATAGATCAGCAAAAATGTGACGCAGAATTGTGTAAGATTGCTGAATTAGCTGGGTCAGAAACTGATGCGTCAGATATACCTGTAGGTTATTATAAAAAAAGGTGGCGTCTTGATGAGAAAATGGAGGCCTCGTCACGTGGGCGCGGGAGACGATTGGCACGTGGTACACCAGGTCGTTGTCCCAGCGCCTTACAGGTCACAGATCCTGAGTCTTGCTCACGATTCACCATTGTCGGGTCATATGGGTATTAACAAAACATGCAGAAAAATAATGAACCATTTCTATTGGCCGGGGTTACGTAGAGATGTTGTGAATTATTGTAAATCGTGTCATCAGTGCCAGGTCGTGGGAAAGCCTAACCAGAAGATCCCTGTAGCGCCTTTATATCCGATTCCTGTGATCTCTGAGCCTTTTAGTCACGTAATTATAGACTGTGTTGGCCCGCTTCCCAAGACAAAATCCGGTAATAATTACCTCCTCACCATCATGTGTTCTTCCACTCGATATCCTGAGGCGATCCCGTTGCGTAAGATCAGTAGCAAGGCAATAATCAAAGAACTCACGAAACTTTTCTGTACATACGGGTTACCGAGGGTGATCCAGTCCGACCAAGGCAGTAACTTCCTCTCTAAGGCGTTCCAGGCAGCCATGCGACGGATGGGCGTACGGCATCAAGTGTCAAGCGCCTACCACCCAGAGTCGCAGGGCGCGCTGGAGAGATTCCACCAGACGTTGAAAAACATGGTCCGCATTTACTGTCATGAGACGGATGACCAGTGGGATGAAATGGTTCCGCTGTTGTTGTTTGCTGCTAGAGAGAGTGTGCAGGATACTCTGGGGTTTAGCCCATTTGAGCTTGTGTTCGGCCATGAGGTAAGAGGTCCACTAAAGATGTTGAAAGAAAGATGGTTAGATGATGATAATAGGTCTGATATATTGAACCATGTAATGGACTTTAGATTAAAACTCCACAGAGTATGTGAACTGGCAAGAGCGAACCTCGGTGAGGCCCAGAGACGGATGAAGACGCGGTACGACAGAGATGCTCAGTCACGATCCTTTTCACCTGGAGAAAGAGTACTGGTCTTCCTTCCCGTCCCTGGGCAGTCACTGAAGGCGCGTTATTTTGGACCATGTACCGTGGAGAAAAAGCTAAGTGACCTGAATTATGTAATTCAGACTCCCGGTAAGCGTAAACAGTCACGACTTTGCCATATTAATCAGATT
>NC_091583.1:598769-608769 GCF_042767895.1 Penaeus vannamei | reverse complement strand
GGGAACGGCCGCCGAGAGACAGGGATGACGCGGCAGAATGCTTCGTCTTCACAAAACCGGCGGATGTGCGGTAGTCCTCCTTCGAGAACATTCCGTGCGGCAGTCCTCCTTCGAGAACATTCCGTGCGGCAGTCCTCCTTCGAGAACATTCCGTGCGGCAGTCCTCCTTCAAGAAAATTCCCCTCTGAAGGTTTTCCCCTCCTTCTGATGCCCTTTTCTCGCTCCTCTCTGCAGGATTCTGGTATCTTGTGTTCCCAACGGCCGCGGGGATTGAATGCCTACCTGCACGCCGTCAACGTCCAGGTGGCATCATCTCAATTAACGCCAAATTGCACATTCGCCGGTTTGTGAAAACATCGATTTGTCGGTGGAGCTTTTATGAATACAGTGAACCCTCGCTATAACGCGGTTCACCTTTCGCGTTCTCGCTGCTTCACGGATTTGCATTGTGCATTGTGTTCTGCATTCTGATTGGCTAAACAGAGGAAAGGCGATAAAAAGACGAGGAGAGACGAGGAAAGGCGAAAGAAGACGAGGACACACAATGAAACACGAGAAGAGACAGGAAAAGCCGAAAAAAGACGAAGAAAGTCGCGGAAGGACGAGGAAACGACAAAAGATCTGACGAAGACTCTCTGCTTCTTTTCTACCTGTGTGCCAATAACGTTACGGTTTAATATGTACATGTACGTCAAACCGCTTGCCAAATTTAAGTTTGCAAATTTTCTCTAAATCCCATGAAGCCTTCAGTTCGTATTGATTAAAATTATTTTTTTTATAGTACAGTAGTTATTTGTAAAAACCGTTTATACAGTACTTTTATTTGTTAAACAAATGCCTGGGCCTCTAAAAAGGTTTTGTTCTTTGGTTTTAATGTATTGTAGAGTATTTCATTGTATAATGATTGTAAAAAAAATAAAGGTTACTACTTCGCGGATTTCGCCTATCACGGGTTCTTTTTGGAACGTAACCCCCGCGAAAAACGAGGGTTCACTGTACATCATTGGGTTTCGTTTATATTTAACTCACTGTATGATGAATTAGGAAACGGATATGTACAATTCACTTAGGTTTATGGAAACTTTTTTTTCTTTTTTTTTTTTCTTTTTAGTAATGAATGTCTGAAGTGAAAACATAAAGAGAGCAGCAAAGTATGAACAGATCCCCTGCACATATTCATCCGTGTATTTCATTAATCTATCGTTGCTTATTTAGGCTCGATTGATCAGCCTACCCGCAATTCAATCACGCACCAACAGAGGGCTACGGATACTTGTCGTTGTGCCCCGATATCTTCAATTCTCTCTCAGTGACCCCGACGCCAAGAGAGAAGACAAGGAAGGAACTGGGAAGGTTATCCGTCGCGATGTTGACGGCCGCCTCGAACTCCAGTCAACTCGCCAGTTAGAAATATTTTTTGAAAAGGAAAAAAAAGAAATCAGGGTAGATGATTTTACAGGGTGTGGGGGCCGTATACCCATCTTTTAGCTAGGAAAATCAGCTCGTCGGGAGAAATACGTTAGTTTCCGTAATGGAGAAACACACTAGCTTCTATAACAGTTGAGAAATGAGGACCCCTTCGAAGAGGGCTTTCTCGGGGCTCCTCCGAAGAGAACGAGGAGGAGAGGGGCGCTCGAACCAAGGTCTTGCACGGCGGGGCCTTTGCTCGCCGCGAATCCCCGAAGGAAGGAAGGCGAGGACGAAAGGAAACAAGAGAGAGAGAGAGGAAGGGAAACTCAGGCCTTATTGACCTGTACTTCGACCTTCCTAATGTGCCAAGGTGAATAATAATAATGGTAATAACAGTAATGGTAATGTTAATGATAACAATATTGATGATTATAATAATGTTGATAATGATGATAATAATAATAATGGTAATGATTATGATAATAATGATAATACAAATATTGATAATGATTACAATAATGATAATAAAGATAATGACAACAATGTTCAAAATGATAATAATGATTATAATATCGATAGATTAAATGACAGTAAATAACAATAATGCCATGATTAATAAAATGTCTCAGTTAAATAGAATACGCTGTAACAGACGTAGATAAAAGCGCAAATAAGAATGAATGAACAACAAACACTTGGCGCAAATGATATTTCGATTAGGTCATGCGATCCAGACGAGGATCCTCATCAACCCTTCAGTCGCCAAATCCTCAGACCTTAGCTCGAGGAAAGTCCTTCGGGTCTCCGGTCCGGGCAGAAGGACACGGAGTGAGGGAGAGAGAGAGGGCGAAGGCGGTTCCCCAAGACGCTTTCACGCGGTACTCTCGACTCGTAAGGCAAAGGCTTTCATCTCAAGGAGTAGTCTCATTCTGCGCTGAGATTTTGGTCATGGCTCTGCTGGCGAGGCTTTCACTCTCGACTCGTAAGGCCAAGGCTTTCATCTCAAGGAGTAGTCTCATTCTGCGCTGAGATTTTGGTCATGGCTCTGGTGGCGAGGCTTTCACTCTCGACTCGCAAGGCAAAGGCTTTCAATCTCAAGGAGTAGTCTCATTCTGCGCTGAGATTTTGGTCATGGCTCTGCTGGCGAGGCTTTCACTCTCGACTCGCAAGGCAAAGGCTTTCATCTCAAGGAGTAGTCTCATTCTGCGCTGAGATTTTGGTCATGGCTCTGGTGGCGAGGCTTTCACTCTCGACTCGTGAGGCCAAGGCTTTCATCTCAAGGAGTAGTCTCATTCTGCGCTGAGATTTTGGTCATGGCTCTGCTGGCGAGGCGGACGGAGAGAGAGAAATGCTCGCCAAGGACAGCCGTGTTCGTGTTTGTTTGTGTGTGGGGTGCAGTGTGCTTGCTTCTTAGCGTGTGTTGTGTGTTTGTGATAGTGTGTGTGTGTGTGTGTGTGTCTGTGTCTGTGTGTGTGTGTCTGTGTGTGTCTGTGTGTGTGTGTGTGTGCGTGCGTGTGCGTGTACGTGTGTGTCTGTGCGTATGTGTGTATGTGCGTATGTGCGCGTGTGTGTGTGTGTGTGTGTGTGCCCGCGCGCGTGAAAAAGAGAGAAGAGAGACAAAGAGAGGAGGGCATGCGAAGTGAGAGAGACGGAGGGGAAGAGAGAGAGGGGAGGAGCGGGCACGAGGGGACAGCACGAAAAAACAGTGAATTAATGAACTAGATAACATTAATTCAACTAAAGGGGGCAGTAATACAGATAATCACCATGCCTCTGTTCATTCCGAGAACAAAGAACAGCATAACATACATAAATAAACACCCACAGAGAAAATACCATAAATGATAACAGCAGAAGGGTAACCCGGAAAATTGCACATTAATGATTTAGATATGAATAATGAGGACAAATATACATAGAGACAAATTGAACTCTCAGATGGAGGAAGAGAGAGAGGGAAACTAATATATGATTTGGAAAAATACGACAATATAAATAAAGACAGTGATAATAACAACATTTAAACCATAAACAACAAACATTTTATTCTGAAAGATCGTCTACATTGTCAACAATTTGTAAAACTATTTACAAAATATCATTGCTTACCGATAACAAAAGAAAAATAACAAGAATGATCCCATTAAATATGGAAATTTGATAGCATTCCCATTGATCATGGTAATGGTATTAGTAATGACGAAAATGGTAATGGTAATGTTAATAGCAATAACAATAGGAATTATAACATTATCAATATCAATAATACCACTAATAATAATTATGCAAATTGTAATAAATTTAAAAATATACGTAAAAATGTAGATAATCTTGAAGATAATGATGATCATTGTGACAATAATAATAACAATGATAGGAAAAATAACAATAATAACAATAATAACAATAAATAACACCATCAAAAATAATAGCAATGAAGTTATAATAGTAATAATGATAATGATTGTAATAATGATAATAATAATAATTATTATTATTATTATCATTATCATTATTACCATGGTAATAATAATAATGATTATTATTATTTTGATAATAAAGATAATAATAATTATTATTATTTTGATAATAAAGATAATAATAATTATTATTATTATGATAATGATGATGATAATAATAATAATAATAACAATAATGATAATAATGATGATAATAATAATAATAATGATGATAATAATGATAATAATAATAGTTACAATAATAACAAGGACAAAAACAACAACAATAGTAATAATAATGCTACTTATAATAATTATCATTAGTATTGTTATTATCATGATTTAAAAATAATAATGATAATAATAATAATAATAATAATAATAACGATAATAATAATAATCATGATAATAATAATAATAATAAAAATCATCATCATCATCATCATCATCATCATCATCATCATCATAATAATAATAATAATAATAATAATAAAAATGATGATATTAATAAAAATCATCATAATAATAATAATAATGATTATGATAATGATAGGGATGATGATAGTAATAAAAATAACAACGGTAATAACAGTTATATGAATAATGATAATAATGATGTTGTGAATACATACACACTGATTTGAAATACTTTTATTAGATATATGAATTCTTAATGGATAACAAATTCCATACGACAAAATTGATTCTCTCCGACCTGGGAAAGATTGGGGGGGGGGGGGTATCAGGACAACACTCGCAGGTAAGTCACTAACTCTACTTGGCATCTGGATGTAAACTCATTACCTAGGAGAGTCGGACGAGACCTTGCTTTACTTCAAGTGATATACCTCTGTGTCATTTGCTTAGCGTTGCAAGTAAGTGACATTACTATGTTTATATTTTTCGTGTGTGATATACGTATAGAATCTGTGTCCTGGTATCTATTGTGTACTTTCATCTGTTGTATACTTTTGTCTTGCGTGTATCGTGCATAAATTTCTTGAATTATAATATATTGTTCTATAGTCACTCGTTCGTCTGGATTAACCTTATATGCTGATGGGTTTGTGTGCTAATGCCTGAACACACCCGCCACAGATATGAATAATGGTAATAATGAGGATAATCATAGTAATAACAACAGCAACATTTGTAACTATTAGTAATAATAGTATTGATGATAATTTTAATAATGATAATGATAATTTTAATAATGATAATGATAATTTTAATAATGATAATGATAATTTTAATAATGATAATGATAATTTTAATAATGATAATGATAATTTTAATAATGATAATGATAATTTTAATAATGATAATGATAATTTTAATAATGATAATGATAATTTTAATAATGATAATGATAATTTTAATAATGATAATGATAATTTTAATAATGATAATGATAATTTTAATAATGATAATGATAATTTTAATAATGATAATGATAATCTTAATAATGATAATGATAATAATGGGAGGGTGCTCCCAGCTGAAGGGTGGGATAGGCCGCGGGCACTTGCGATATCCCAGCTCAACTGCTAATGGCTGAGGGTGAACCTATGGCACGGGGTTTGCATACAGTTCTGGCTGCTATCTGGACCTGTTGAGGGGCGTGGTCATCCCTTTCTGGGAAGGAAAAGGGAACCGTTGAGACTGTATTGGCTGCCGTGGCATCACATTGCTCAGTATACCAGGCAAGGCTTTCGCCCACATTCATCCGCAACCACCTACTAAAGCACCATAGACTGGAGCAATCTGGATTCACTCCCGGCAAGTCCACAATAGACCGTATCCTGGCGCTTCGAGTCACTGTAGAGCGCCGTCGTGACTTCGGCCATGGGCTGTTCGCAGCTTACATCGATCTCAAGAAGGTGCTCGACTCGGTGCATCGCGAATCGTTATGGGAGATCCTGAGGCTTTGGAGAATTCCAACATGGATTATTGTGTTAACAGCAAGCCTATAAACTGGTACTAAAAGTGCTGTAGAGGGTGGTGGGGGCCTGTCGAGTTTCATTCATGTTGACTCAGTAACGAGGCAAGGCTGTGTCCTTGCACCAACACTTTTCAACACTTACATGGACTCGATAATGGCTACAGCTACTGTCCCAAGTCGCTGTGTAGCAACACTGGGCAATATCAAGGTCACGGACCTTAACTTTGCAGATGATGTTGTTACCCTGTCGGAGTCTCTGGAATCTCTGGTGGCGGCTCTTGATGCATTCAGCAATGAGGGGAAGCCCCTGGGCTTACAGGTCTCTCGGGCCAAGACCAAGATCCAGGATTTTGGAGGTCTGATAGGGGAGCCTGTTCAGTTGATACAACCTTACGGTGAGGGCACTGAAGTCACAGAGCTTAACATACCTTCGTAGTGCCTGGCTGCCTGACTAGGAAGTCAGTAGATGGATTGGTCTGGCAGCAGAAGCCATGAACTCAACAAGAGTACTTGGAGGTGCCGGTCCCTATGCAGAAGGACTAAGGTACGTCTCTTTAAGGCCTTGATACTGCCAGTTTTGTACTATAAGAGTGAAACCTAGACGCTGTCTAGTGCCGTGGAATCGTATCCCAATGCTTTTTATAACGTCCATATACCAGACCATGAGGTACAGCTGGCAGGACCTTGTGTCCAACCGACGGCTACATGAGAGTAGCATGGGACCTATTACCTGCATAATCCATGACCTATATGACCTAGCTCGTTTCCCACTAGATGACCCTGCCAATCAGGTTGTCTCCGGAAGCGAAGTGTGGATGCGGCTATGCATCCCAGACGACGTCAGTACCTTTGATTGATGTGAAGCAATGGTGTGGTAGCCTAGTGCTTGCCTTCTCGCTGACAGCTGACACTGCTGGCTAACCTGGTGCAAAAAGGGAGCAGCTATGTGTAAACCTCCCCTGCCAGCTCATAGCCTCTCCATCATCAATACTTCTACAGTGCCTCCTCGTGGTCACCCATGGAAACTAGGCACCTTGCGATCCTAGGTTGAACTATGGAGGCTCTTGCAGCAGCAAGAGTCCCTAAAGGTACAGAGTCATGGCTCACCGACATGTGGACATGTCCTGGCTTTGTACTAACTCCTGCCCTTTGCCCCCTGGGGTTAATGGTTGGGAAGGTGGACCTTGCCAGTTCGTTTCCCCAAGGCAAGCCAACAGGCAACAGATCATATATATGTTGCTATGGGCAAACATCCCTCCCACCCAATAAGTGAGGCAGGCTATGGGTCCCTCTGGGTTGGTGATTGCTGGAACTTGGACAGGGAACTGAGGTTGCCCGTCCCATTCGCATCCCAGTGAAGTTTATGGGTAAAGCTCACGGGAACTCCATGGAACTTGCAACCAGCCAGTCCTCTCTATATGAGGCAGCGTCGGCGGAGTTGGCAGAAGTGTTGTATACCTGAGAGGATGATCAGTTGCTACTGGTGTCAAGGGATAGCCATCTACAACAGACTGCAGCCCTTGGTAGAAGTTGCTCTGGTCGATGACCATATAATATTATTGAGACTCAAGCTAGCATTTGGCTTCATGTCTTATTGATGTGTAAGCTCCTATTGATGTTTGTAAACTTGACATGAAAGAGATGTTTTATACCAAACACATCTGTGATGGACAGTTGTCCTCAGCATGATATTCGTATTATTCTGGCTGTGATTGAGTTGGCTATGAGATGTCTGTCAGTCCTCGTGGCTTGGGAGCTGATTCTGGCAGCTAGAATAGCCTCCTCTTCCGAGGCTTTCGAAGGTCTCAGAAATTGAGGATTTCTGGCTCTTCGTACCAACGCTCTAACCCACATCATTTGACATGGTACAACGATGTGGAGAATGTGGCCAAGGAGATCGACTTCCTCGTTAGTACTCATTGGAGGATTCTCTAGAACTACTGGATGTATAGGAGTGACGAGTTCTATGGCACTGATCCTAGATTAGTTGTGGCTACCCACAGAGTCAACTTCCAAACTCCTCCTCGGTCCAATGATCCCCATGGGGTGTATCATGTGGACAGGTTGAGGGAGGCAGAGTGTGCCTGAGGGTTAGCTGGGGCTATCTCTAGTCATTTCGCAGCTCTCGACAACCTGACTGGCCCTGTATTTCTGTGGGACCCCTTCAAGCATTAAATGATAAATACAGCTCAAGACCATTTCCTAGTAAATGCCCTTAGTCCTGTCTACCAAACTCTGAGAAAGGCGAACTCCAAATTAACTTCACAGGCAAGAGCAATCTGCTCACTAAGCGACCAGATCATCTCAGATCCTATTGAAGTTTGGGTGTTTGATTGAGTATTATGAGCAGGTTGATCCACCAATAGTTTGCCAGACCCAGTCTTTAGCGAGGATTCACCCTTCCTGACTGAAGCTGGTGCGGATGGGGGAGAATCTCCATGCTGAAGTGTGGTAAAGCAGCGGGTATCTGCGGCATCCCAGCTGAAATGTTAAAGACTAGTGGTGAACCCATGGCGCGGGGTTTGTATGCTGTCTTGGCTGCCATCTGACAGATTGGTACCAATCCCCCTGACCTGTTGAGGGATGCAGTCATCCCTCTCTGGAAGGGTTAAAGGGACCAATGCGACTGTAGCAATCACTGAGGCATTACACTAATCAGTATACCAGGCAAGATTCTCGTTCACATCATTCTGAGACATCAGAGACCACCTGCTGAGACACCAGAGGCCGGGGCAGTCTAGATTCACTCCTGGTAAGTCCACAATACACCGTATCGAGTCATTGTAGAGCACTGTCATGAGTTCGGCCGTGAGCTACTTGCATTTGACATCAACCACAAGAAGGCGTTCAATAAGGTGCATCAAGAATCAGTGGGAGATCCTGAGATCGAGAGGAATTCCAATAAAGATTACTGGATTAATAGGAAGCCTGTATACTGGTACTGAAAGTGCTGGAAAGGTATGTCTAGTTTCTTCCCTTTTAGTTCAGGAGTGAGACGAGGCTGTGTTCTTGCACCATCTCTTTTCAACCCTTGCATGGACTAGATACTGGGCAGATTTACTGTACAAAATCATTGTGGAGAAACTCTTAGTAATATCAAGGTTACTGACCTTGACTTTATTGATGATGTTGCTAGCCTATCTAAGTCTCTGGAAATTTTGGTGGTGGATCTAGATGCATTCAGCAATGAAGCGAAGCCCTTGGGTCTAGAGGTCTCCTGGACTAAGACCAAGAACCAGGATTTTGGGGGCCTACCAGGAGAACCTGCTTGGTCGATACATGCTTGTGTCAAAGACATTGAAATCGCAGAGCTTTATATACCTTGGTAGTGTAGTTCATGACCCTGGCCTCTCAAGCCAGGAAGTCAGTAGACGGATTGGCATGGCAGCAGGGGTTACGAATTCTCTTGACATTAGTATTGGAAGATGCCGGTACCTGTACAGAAGGACCAAACTACGCATTTTCAAGGCCTTGAGACTGCCAGTTTTTACTATCCGGTAGTGAAACCCGGACGCTCTCCTGTATCTTGGAGTCTCGTTTTGATGCCTTTTCTAATAAGTCTTTGCACCAGGTCATGAGGTACAGTTGGCAGGATCATGTGTCCAACCAATGATTACATCATAAGACTGAAGGTCTGACTTGTGCAGATCGATCAGACCTGTAGGGAAAAGTTTGAAATGTGCCGAGTCAATGCCTGATGGCTCGCTGTGAGGGACCCTCGTAGGTGGAAGCGAAGGGAGGCTGCGGCTATACGTCGTTAATTCACAAATGAGAATAATAACAATGAAAATGATAATGATAGGAGCACAAATAATAATAACAATAACAAAGAAAATGATAATGATAGTAACAGTAAATAATAATGACAATAATAATGATAATGACAATGATAGTAATAATAATAACAATAATGATAATAACGATAATGATGACAAAGGTAATATTAACAGCAGTAATAGCAATAACAATAATAATGATGGTTCGATAGCAATTATTATTAAAATTCAATAGCACCTAAATTGGGCGAAAACTTTCCTCTGGTAAAAATTTCATAAACATTTGTTCAAAACCTTTTGAACCGCCAAAATTTAAAGACATTTAAGTGAGATTAAGACACACCAGGTATAAGTTTTTCCTTAAAATCTACTCATAACTGCTTGGGTTTCCCTGATAACCAATGAAGAAACTA
>NC_091583.1:573769-593769 GCF_042767895.1 Penaeus vannamei | reverse complement strand
TTTCTCGGGGACTTCCGGGTTTCCAGACAGATTTCTCGGGGACTTCCGGATTTCCAGACAGATTTCTCGGGGACTTCCGGATTTCCAGACAGATTTCTCGGGGATTTCCGTATTTCCAGACAGATTTCTCGGGGACTTCCGGATTTCCAGACAGATTTCTCGGGGATTTCCGGATTTCCAGACAGATTTCTCGGGGACTTCCGGATTTCCAGACAGATTTCTCGGGATTTCCGGATTTCCAGACAGATTTCTCGGGGATTTCCGGATTTCCAGACAGATTTCTCGGGAACTTCCGGATTTCCAGACAGATTTCTCGGGGATTTCCGGATTTCCAGACAGATTTCTCGGGGACTTCCAGATTTCCAGACAGATTTCTCGGGGACTTCCGGATTTCCAGACAGATTTCTCGGGGACTTCCGGATTTCCAGACAGATTTCTCGGGGATTTCCGGATTTCCAGACAGATTTCTCGGGGACTTCCGGATTTCCAGACAGATTTCTCGGGGACTTCCGGATTTCCAGACAGATTTCTCGGGGATTTCCGGATTTCCAGACAGATTTCTCGGGGATTTCCGGATTTCCAGACAGATTTCTCGGGGATTTCCGGATTTCCAGACAGATTTCTCGGGGATTTCCGGATTTCCAGACAGATTTCTCGGGGACTTCTGGATTTCCAGACAGATTTCTCGGGGACTTCCGGGTTTCCAGACAGATTTCTCGGGGACTTCCGGATTTCCAGACAGATTTCTCGGGGACTTCCGGATTTCCAGACAGATTTCTCGGGGATTTCCGTATTTCCAGACAGATTTCTCGGGGATATCCGGATTTCCAGACAGATTTCTCGGGGACTTCCGGATTTCCAGACAGATTTCTCGGGGACTTCCGGATTTCCAGACAGATTTCTCGGGGACTTCCGGATTTCCAGACAGATTTCTCGGGGACTTCCGGATTTCCAGACAGATTTCTCGGGGACTTCCGGATTTCCAGACAGATTTCTCGGGATTTCCGGATTTCCAGACAGATTTCTCGGGATTTCCGGATTTCCAGACAGATTTCTCGGGGACTTCCGGATTTCCAGACAGATTTCTCGGGGACTTCCGGATTTCCAGACAGATTTCTCGGGGATTTCCGGATTTCCAGACAGATTTCTCGGGGACTTCCGGATTTCCAGACAGATTTCTCGGGGACTTCCGGATTTCCAGACAGATTTCTCGGGGACTTCCGGATTTCCAGACAGATTTCTCGGGGACTTCCGGATTTCCAGACAGATTTCTCGGGGATTTCCGGATTTCCAGACAGATTTCTCGGGGATTTCCGGATTTCCAGACAGATTTCTCGGGATTTCCGGATTTCCAGCCAGATTTCTCGGGGATTTCCGGATTTCGAGGAATTTCCAAACTTTTCAAAGGCATTTACAAAACTAATAAATCATCACAAACGTTTCAAAAACTAAGCTGTTATCAGCCGTTACCTTATAGGTTCCACATGAAATGAAATTTTTAAAACACGAGTCTATGTAAAGTTACTGTAACCCTTCAGACAAAAAAAAATCGCGAGTTTTTGTTTTCGTCATAATCTGGTGGATTAACCTTGGGATTACCTATTCGAGAATCGTTTAAGTCACTTCCAGAAATAATCACAATTCCTTGGAAATCTGAGCCTTTTAAAAGGAGCAATCCTGTTTCTGATAAATTGTCTGAGAATAGACAATAGGGGATTAAGCCTTACTGCTTGACTTTTATGTAATCCTTTTTCTGGTATTTTTGTTTCATTTTGAATAAAAGCCTGTTTTCCCACAGAAAGGAGTCTGTAATATAAAATCTATGTACCTTAAAAGCCAATTAAATATCTAGCAACTTAAAGGGTCGCAAAATATATAGCTAAGAATATATATATATATATATATATATATATATATATATATATATATATATATATATATAAGAATATATATATATATATGGCTACTAATCCGTGTCAGTGATTTCTGATAAATTCACTTGTCCGATTTTTGTCGGAGGTTATGACACTTTTTTTTTACCGATCTTCAGACATTTCTTTAGTCCTATTACAAAGATTTTGTAAATGGTTGCTGGGAAATGGAACTTTTGCGCGATTCTAGAATTCTTTTTTTGATTTCCTTGAGATTTCCGGATTTTCTAAGGATTTCCGATTTATTTTCTCTGATTTCCAAATACGAGATTTCCGAAGTGAAATGCCCCTCGAGTAATGATAATGATAATGAATATAATAAAGTAATGATAATGAATATAATAAGTAATGATGATTATAATAAATATAATATAATAATGTAATGATAATGAATATAATATAATAATGTAATGATAATGAATATAATAAGTAATGATGATTATAATAAAGAAAATAATAACAACGAAAAATCATTTTGAGAATGATGGTAATGAGAATGACAATAAACACAATGATGAAAGTACATGAACAACAACAATTTTCATTAGGAAAATTTGAAATATCCTTATGATAATAAAACGTCATCATAACGATAATGGTAATGGAAGTGTATCGGTAATAATATTCAAGTGCCTTTTCGAACTAAAGACTACATTCATTCCAAAATCCTGATTCGGGAGTCAATCGAATAAACTCCAAACAAAAAAAGATTTTCCAATGCGAATAAGAAAGTTTTTTTGACCCTTTCCTGATTTTCCTTCGCTGCTCCTGCACGTGCTCCTGAATTCCGTGGGGGACAACACCGCCCGGTCGAGCCGCCGAGCTCACATGGGAAGGAAAATCAACACAGTGTGATATAGCAACGTTGGTCGTATAATTATTATTATTTGTTAATTTAGCACCATGGGGGAGACAGTGATAGGGAGCCTGGTGCCAGAATGGGCGGACTTGGATCCAAATACGCTCGGGGAACCAGTCAAAAGCATTGAGGTGAGGTTCTCGTGGAAGAAATGAGAGTTCTGGTTGCACATTCAGCATTAATAATGTTAGCGTTTGTTAAGTTTTAGTTTTGGTCGGACCGTGTTAACGTAATTGGCATTTCAGCGTTTCATATATCAATGAGAGATGAGTCTGTTGCATCAAAATCTACTTTAAACCAGCTGTGACTTGTTATTGATGGCTGACAGTTTGGTCTAAGATGAGGGTGACACTGTCAAGTGATCAACATGGCCTCTGCACTGCATGCAAATACCAACAAACTCAAAAATTGCTAACTGACAAGTTGATTAATAGACAGAGTGATATAACTCCTATTGTCGGTTAACATATAAGGAAGTTTGGGTTAAAGCTTAATTTTGGGGGTATTTATTTAAGTATAATAACATTCATGCCATTTGTCCCTCACATAACCCAAAATAAGTAGCTCAGATACTCATGTTGAGTGCATTTGAGGGTGGATTTGATTTAGTCAATCAATTTAATTTCCAAGACATTTCACACTTGTGGCCTACTCTTGAGAAACTGTTTCTGTTTCTCTTTCATTATACTTATCTCCTATGAAGTTCTGAAATTGCAGTTAGATTTGCTTTGCAGAAACAAGTGCTGAAATTGTAGTTAGTTTTTAATTGTCACAAGTCAATAATGTTAGTAGTGATAGGACGAATTAATATTTTTCTCCCTTTTTCTTACAGTCTTTCTGTTTTTACTCTCTTTAAAATTTTAATCTTAATCTTATTATTATTCATATTCAGGTATTTTTCTTTTTCTTTTCTTTTAGCTTGTTTCTCTAGGTGTGTCATTGTTTTTATATGACTAAAATTTAGACTGATGTCATGTGATTTTTCTTCAGGACAAATGGAAATTAGTCCCAGCATTTCTTCGTGTAAAGGGACTAGTGAAACAGCACATTGATTCCTTCAACTACTTCATCAATGTGGACATCAAGAACATTGTCAAAGCTAACAGCAAAGTTACAAGTGATGTTGATCCTCTCTTCTATGTTAAGTATGTTTTCATTGATTGTTAGTCATGTATATAAATGGATATTGAGATAGATATCTTTAACATATCCTGACTTTTCAATTTTCTTTTCTCTGATTATTCTTTAAGATGATAATACAAGTTTGTATGTTTTAGAAAAGATTTCTTGTAATTTACATTACTATAATCTAAACAAATTTCTACCAATATATGATCATTTAAGTTCACTGTGTTATAATGATAAAGTTGATTTGTCTTTAGGTATATGGATGTACGTGTTGGAAAGCCAAATATTGAAGAAGGCATGAACATTGTAAGCGAGACAGCACCACATGAGTGCAGACTCCGCGACATTACATATTCAGCTCCAATCATGGTTGATGTGGAGTACATGAGAGGAGACCACAGAATCTTTAGACGAGATATTCCCATTGGTAAGTTTTGGGGAATATTGACAGATTTACTCCTTGTTCAGTTATGAAATATAGTTTTGATAGATCTAAATCACATTTTATAAAAACATAAAGTATGAAAGGAAAGATGTGTAGAAGCCATTTTTGGAATGAGGATGGACTGTAGAATTGTTTTCCAGGTCGAATGCCAATCATGCTGCGATCCTCAAATTGTGTGTTGTCACAGTGCAGAACACATGCAGAGCTTGCAAAATATAATGAGTGCCCACATGATCCTGGTGGATATTTCATAATCAAGGGACAGGAGAAAGTAAGTTTTTCAAGATCTACTGCGTGAAAGAGCCCTGAAATATGTTAATCTTTTTGAACTATAGAAGTACTCTTTTCTTTCTTTCTTTCCATCTTTTCTTTAATGATACTAATATTTCGGAATCATTACATTCAAATGATTCCATTCATTTACTTTTAGTCTTTATTTACTTTTTTTTTTTTTTCCATAGGTTATTCTCATCCAGGAACAGCTTTCCAAAAATCGTATGATTGTTGAAGAGGACAAGAAAGGAGGGCTTACATGCCAGGTGACATCATCTACACATGAGAAGAAATCTCGCACCAATGTAACAATAAAGAATGGAAAATATTACATCAAGCATAACACTCTTACTGATGATGTTGCTGTGGGAATTGTTTTCAAAGCCATGGGAGTTACCAGTGACCAGGAGATTGTGCAGATGATAGGAACAGAAGACAGAATCATGACATCTTTTGCAGCATCTCTGGAGGAATGTGCCAGACTCAATGTATACACGCAAACGCAGGCACTGAAGTTTATCGGTGGCAAAGTGCGACAGAAGAGGTTCTTTGACCGTGGCCCCAAAAAGACCCCAGTAGATGAAGCAAGAGATTTGTTAGCCACAACTATTCTGGCTCATGTACCAGTTGAAAAGTTCAATTTCAAGATGAAGTCCATCTACTTGGCTCTAATGGTACGGAGAGTGATTGAAGCCCAGGGTGACACTAGGATTGTTGATGATCGAGATTACTATGGAAACAAGAGGCTGGAGCTTGCAGGGTCCCTGATCTCCCTTCTGTTTGAAGATTTATTCAAAAAGTTTAATTCTGACTTGAAAAAGAAGTCTGATATTATTCTTGGCAAAAAGGGCAAAGTGTCTCAGTTTGATGCGGTACAGTACATGCAGTCTAGCCAGGATGCTATAACCAATGGGTTAGAAGTTGCCATCTCAACAGGGAACTGGACCATCAAGAGGTTTAAGATGGAGAGGCAAGGAGTCACTCAAGTGCTGGCGAGGCTCTCCTACATCTCAGCTTTGGGTATGATGACCAGAGTGAACTCCCAGTTTGAAAAGACAAGGAAAGTGAGTGGGCCCAGATCCCTTCAGCCTTCTCAGTGGGGAATGGTGTGCCCCTCAGACACACCAGAAGGAGAGTCTTGTGGTCTTGTGAAGAATCTAGCTCTAATGACCCACATTACCACAGAAGTAGATCCAGAACCTATCATAGAACTGGCCTTCAACTGTGGTGTGGAAGATATCAATCTTCTGACCGGAGAAGAGCTGTCAAACAGAGATGTCTTCTTAGTTTTCCTCAATGGTAACATCATAGGTGTTACGAGGGATCGCCGGAGAGTGGTTCGTGTGTTCCGTGCGATGAGAAGGAATAATGTCATCAGTGGTTTTGTTTCTATATACCCTCACAACAAGCATCGTTGTGTTTACATCAGCTCTGATGGAGGCCGGCTCTGTCGTCCATACATGATTGTGGAGAACTGTCGACCAGCTGTGACTGAACACCATATAGAAAGATTAGCTCGAGGTTTAATGACCTTTGACGATTTTTTGCATGAAGGTTTGGTAGAGTATTTGGATGTGAATGAAGAAAATGACTCCAGTATTGCCATGTATGAACATGAAATAAGTCCAAAAACATCACACATGGAAATTGAACCTTTCACAATCCTAGGTGTCTGTGCTGGATTGATCCCCTATCCACATCATAATCAGAGTCCTCGAAATACCTACCAATGTGCTATGGGTAAGCAGGCTATGGGAACTATAGGCTATAATCAAAGGAACAGAATTGATACTTTACTGTATAATTTAGTGTATCCTCATAAACCTCTTGTTAAAACAAGAACAATTGAACTGATCAACTTTGAACATCTCCCTGCTGGACATAATGCTATGGTAGCAGTTATGAGTTATTCAGGATATGATATTGAAGATGCCATCATTATAAACAAAGCATCCCTTGATAGAGGCTATGGACGGTGTATTGTTTATAGAAATGCCAAATGTTCAGTGAAGCGCTATGCCAACCAGACATCAGATAAAGTTCAAGGCCCACTCATGCAGGTTTTAGAAGGAGGGAAACAAAAGCCAATATGGAAACATGAAACCCTAGATAGCGATGGACTAGCAGCAGTTGGTACTCCTGTCCTACCAAGACAGGTGTTGATAAATAAGCAGATGCCAACTGTGACACAACTTTCGTATACTGATGGACAAGCACAGAGGCAGGTTGAATTCCGCGACACGCCAGTAGTACATAAAGGGCCAGGAAGTATATATGTAGAGAAAGTGATGCTGTCATCAGATCCAGACGAATTCAATTTGATCAAGATCCTTTTGAGACAGACACGAAGACCAGAGATAGGTGACAAGTTCTCCTCTCGCCACGGCCAAAAAGGCGTGACAGGTCTAATTGTGCAACAGGAAAACCTTCCCTTCTCTGACCATGGGATGTACCCGGACATGATCATGAACCCTCATGGTTTCCCTTCTCGTATGACAGTTGGAAAACTCATGGAACTTCTTGGTAGTAAAGCAGCTGCTCTGGAAGGAAAGTTCAATTATGGTACTGCTTTTGGCGGTACATCAGTTAAGGATATCATGGAGGATCTAGTCAAGCATGGGTTTAATTATCAGGTAGGATTTTTACTGAGTAGAGCATATATTGTTTTAATTGCCTTTCTATTAATTTTCAGTAAGTTTGATTAATCTTTCAATATGTATAGTTGTTAACTAACTTTAATTATCCTTTAAAGAGAACTAGTAAGTGCATAGTTTAGCAAAATATATTTCCAAGACAAAGGCATACTTAATTAAGAGTCTCTACTGATAATAGCCATATTTTCAGGGCAAAGACATGCTTTACAGTGGTACAACCGGTGAGGCATTAAAGGGTTACATCTTCTTTGGCCCAGTTTACTACCAAAAGTTGAAGCATATGGTTATGGACAAGATGCATGCTCGATCTCGCGGTCCCAGAGCTGTCTTGACTCGACAGCCAACAGAGGGACGCGCTCGTGACGGTGGCCTCAGGCTTGGAGAGATGGAGCGTGATTGCCTAATTGGCCACGGGGCAAGGTACGTTTATTATGGAAGAGATCCTAGTAGAATAAATAACTGTTTTATAATTCAGGTAGCTAGGTTAAATATCTTTCTTTCTTTCTTTCTTTCTTTTTTTTTCTTTTTTTACTTTTTTTTCTTTCTTTTTTCTTTCTCTCTTTCTTTCTTTTTCTTTTTTATCATTATTATTACACTTCATTTATAATAGCATTATCTTTTTTTTTTTTTTTTTTTTTTTACAGCATGTTGCTGCTAGAACGTCTCATGATATCCTCAGATGCATTTGATGTCGATGTTTGCAACTCCTGTGGCCTGCTGGGTTACTCTGGGTGGTGTCACTACTGCCGTTCATCAGCTAATGTGTCGTCAATACGGATTCCTTATGCATGTAAACTTTTGTTCCAGGAACTACAGAGTATGAACATTGTTCCTAGGTTGCGTTTGCAGAATTATTGTAGTTGAAGGTTATATGTCACTCATGTTTATGCACTTTTACCTTTTATATCCAGACATGAAACTCTGGATTTCTATATTTCTTTCCACGTTTCTACCAGTCATTTGTTGTAATTTATTGGGAATTTCATTCTTTAGGAGCGAATGTGAAAAATCCGCCGTAACATGAAAGGTAGCAGAGGGCTATCCCTCGTATCTGGATATAAAGGATTGAATTGGAATTTATTTTCAGTTACAGATTTTTACTAAGTTTGCCAGTCACATTGTTCTTGTAAGGCAAGTTATTACAGGAAAGATTTTGTTAATCAAATGCTGTTCTTATTTGTAATAAATGGATTTCCAAAATTCATATATTTGTTTTTTGGTGAACTTATGTTTTCTACCTTATTGCATTCTTCAAGAATGGCTTTTCCTGTGAAACTGTAATGAACGATTGACTGTAAAGAATAACATTCTTCCATAGAATATAGATAGAATATGAAAATAATTGATGTAATTAGGAAGATCTATTAATTTTTTTTTTCATTTAATGTAATGAGTATACAGACCAGTTTCCTTTTTCAAAAGTATATGCAATTCATTTGTATATTCAAATTCTCAATTTACACACAATGCTTTGGAAGGTCATACATTCCCACTATTTTTTTTTTTTTTTTTTTTTTTTTTTTTTCTGGAATAGTTTGGATTACTAATAATTAAAATATTTTCATTATCTTAATTTCAAACATTAGCTTGCACATACACAAACATGCACAAGCAGTGATATGGGTAAATTTAAATCTGAACAAAATGAAATTCTTTATTACAAGCCATGGCAAGATAAACCATCATGTAACTAGAAAATAATATGTACTATATTTAATCACATCCATCAAAGTTCCATGTTGCAAGAGGTTTTCTTTCACATTTTTTAAGATGTTTATTAGGTATATGATGCATGTTTATTTCAAAATAAAAAAGGAAGGAAAAAATTATTCAACTCTAAAATTACAGGACCTTTTTCCATGAAGGCAACCTCTCTGTTGGATAAGATTTCAAATACATAAATATATGCCTAATTAACTTCAGCTACTGATACATTTATGAATGTAAACAGATCAACAAATATTCTAGTATTTCTTTCCAAATCATATATACAAAAATATTTACATATTCTGCTTAACAGTAATCTGCAACAAGAAGCGAAGTCTGAAAATACAAATGAAACTGTGCATCTAGTTGTAGTCTGAATTACAGTAACATTATAGTTGACAGTTCAGTGAGGAAAACTGACAATAACATTCACTATGCTCATACTGACATACTTTACCACACACAGTTGCTACAACATTTCCTTCAATGACATTTAAAGTAAGTCAAGGTTTTTTTATTAAGTTCTAAATTTCAAGCCAGTTTATCTGGAGTGAAATACATCCACAATATAGAAAAAGATATTGCCATTACCATCAATATCAGTTTTTCTTCATGCATAAAAGCTAATCCGTGTGCAGACGAGTAGATCACACCAATGATGAATAAATGGAGATACAGATTACCATTCATTTCATATCTTAATGAATTTTTGTAAATAAGATCTCACGATTAAAAGTAAATGGAAGATAATATAATAAGAAACAAAATAATATCTAATCCTCACAATGCTGACAAACAAAAAAAAAGCCTAATTATATACCAACAGACATCCCGAACACCATTACTTCAAAAATATATATATAATGGTCTGTTGCCTTGGAAACCAGTTTGTCCTTCAGAACTGGTACCATTCTGTCCAACATTTCAGGGAAATGTCTGGAATGTCCTTAATTTTAGTATCAAATTCAGAAATAAACAAAATATAGAGCTTCAGTTTGACACAAATATTTCCTTATATAGATAGCTAAATATTATTTTTGGATTTATCTTACTTCTAACAATAATTTTTACTTGACTTTGCAGGAATCTTAATTTTCATTCCAGCTATTTTTACTTTTGTAATATTTCACTTTACTTTATATACACTAGAAGAGGCAAAATAGTCATCTGAAACTCATAGTGGTAGCTAGATACCATAGTATCAACATACATAAAGTGTTTAAAATTACTTGTCCTTTCACCTGCAGAATTTGTTCCCCATAACAAGAATTACGTAATTTTCTTATGACTTTATTTCTTTGTTAAATGTTCGATTCAAATGGCTTAGGAATTTAAAATGATGTGTCTCTCAAATCATACCTCTTTAACTTTTTCTTCATAAGTATTTAATACACACATACAAACACATCTGGAGCTTTTGATCATCAAAGCTGCTACTAACCTGAGTTGTTCTCTTTAAAACACTGAAGAACATTTGGGATTACTTTTACAACTCTTTCAATGAACACTGAGCAAGTAAACTGTAACTGTAAGTGTGCCAAGGCAATTCTTTACCAAGAATACCTTTCTTCAACAGAGGGTTCGAATGCATACCAGAGATCATTCAAAAAATACCATCTTCTCTTTATTATGTTTATAGAATGCAATACTGTGGAATAATCAAAGTGAGCTGGAATTTGGTACTGTAATCAAGGTTCAAGACTCTGCAGTTGTAGTCTCGAGTCCTAATAAAAACATTACAGTTAACCACATAACAGAGTTTATAAATCAAAGATTCTAAATTCAATACTGATAACATGTGCAAATATTTAATATTAAGCACATTAAAAAATAATACAAAAAATTCAGTTATGTTATCCAAGAGATAGCTAGAAAAAAAAGACTGGTGTGAGTGTACATGTGGTGATGTGAGTGCATGTGTACATACTGAGAGGAATGCTTGTTTTTATGAATGTGTAAGTGTGTATGAGCATCCATATTCTAAAAGAGTAAGAAATTCCAACTGAAGAGGTCTGACATAATGATTAGGTGAATCAGTAACAAACATGCCATGTGTCTACTTAAACCAGTTTTCAATCAGAGCAATGTATATAACCTTTAAAAATCTCAAACATCCTCACAGAAAGTGATAACCACTGAAAATACTACAGAGATCATTTGACTGAATTTGAACCTCAGTCTGAACCCCTACTGCAAGACCTCAAATTCTTCATCATCCTCTGATTCTAAGTGGTGATCCTCTAGCTCCATACCTGTGAAAAAAGGAAATTCATCTTAGCAAAAGAATTGATGATTGAATTCGTGTTCTGAACACAAAAGCCTTGCTTCCTTTATTTGTAGGGGTCACTCTTTTACACCTACAGCTCTAAAAAATCAAATATAATGAGTATGATCCACTCATATTTCTCTTGCAGATATGATTGTTTATATGCCTTTCAGTGTAAAATTAATGTCAGGACCACAGGATATGCAAGTATGAATATCATGACTTACATCTTCCTGAAGCTCCTTCTAAGGAACTGTCATCCTTCATGTAGTCTGGTCGCGTAGGTACAAGTTCAAAGAGAGGGGTCTTTTCAGCATCTATAAGTTCTTGGCGCATTCGGTTACACAAGTCATCATACTCTTTCTCTGTGCCGCAGTAGAAACACTGAAAGAAATAGGGTATAAGGGTCATCTGACATTTTCATTTCACTTGAATGTTATTAGTATTTACATTATTTTTTCTTTTTCTTAAAGTATGGTCTCTTACTTATAGAGTTACAAAGTAAAGCAGATATCCAAGTATTGATTTAAAAAAAGAAAAAGAAAAAAAAAGAAAAACTGGTGATACAAAATGGTGATCACATTGACTAACGAAAAAAATTACCAATGCCAAAGACGGATCTAGATGTTCAAAGGGCATTCGCTGTGCATACATGCAGTGGTAAGACTTGTCTGTTTCCACTTCCGTTTCCGTTGCCTTCTTGGCTACACTGCCTGCTTCTTGGGTTGTGTGGGGATCTAGGTAGACGACCTCATCACCTGAAAACAAAAACAGTCGATGAATCATTTCTTTAAGGTTATCTAGAGGTTAATATGGACAAAAGAGTTTCAAAACATTACATTTTACATTGTAATTTGTCATATTTTCATTACACAATGTATTTTCACTCACCAACAAAGCCTATAAAATAGGAAGCATGATTGGGCTTTCCACCTATGAGACCTAAAGACTGGGGCATCTTAAAGCATTTCTGTTTGAACAGGAAAATGATCATATAATTATAGTGCAGAAATTAACCAGCTGATACTCTTGTTACAAACAAATATAGATGTGTTTGCTCATTTACCATTTTTGCTTTTGCATGCCAAGAAGTAAAGAGTTTAAGCTACCTTAAGTGAAAAATATTAGATATCTTGATTTGAAGTTCTGATGATAATTTTACATAGACAACTGTTTAACAGGAAAAAAGCATTTCCTTTATAAGGGGAACACAATAACAAAACATACTGTCATATCTCTAAATCTTTGTACCTTAATGCCTGAGTAATATACAGGATTCATCTCAGAGAGTCCTAGTCGGAGTGGGATGAAAAGGAGCAGTGGCCGCCATCCTCTCTCGCCTTCAACCTGACAGCTGCACTCTGTTAAATTTTGCAAAATGTCAAAAGGCATTCACTTGAAATCCATCTACATAACTATAATCACAATCTGAATTGGTTTTGCTATAATACAGATGTCTCTAAGCTGATACTACTAATATGCAAAAAGATTACAAACTTACTGATTTCGTCCATGATGACAATGTTGTCCAGGGCAACATTAACACTAAAGTTATTCCATTCATCAAATATCACCAGTTTTCTGACAAGAAAGAAAATATCAATTAATTCTTCCAAACGTCACTTCCAAGATGGTGACCAGCCTTGATGATTCCGTTATCCTCAGAAAAAATCTCCATGACTTCATAACTATCCAACACAGCAAGCATGAATAACGGTAGCATATATCATCTAACAAAACTGATCCACTGAGTAAAGCACTCACCGGATGACTTGTGCAACTGTGTTAGGACCATACCACTCCCCGATTTGCTTGCCTTCATCCACCCCCAGCTGCGACATGATGTGGAGAGAGAAGGTGGCACACTTGTGGTCTTCAAACAAACTCAGTATCCTAAGGTAGGTCTCATCACTGGTGGATGACTCCCAGGTCCAGTCTCTCCCTTTCAAATAAATATTGAAAGATAACAATAAATACAATAATAACAACAATAAATGGACTCTATGGGAGTAGGCATAAAAATTAAACTGGGAAATATATCAATATCATAATCATCACTTACATCACAACTAATAATCATATGAAAAGGGTTCATGGTGAGTTTTTGAGAAAGATATAAATGGGAATGAATAATGATTATATCGTCACCATGATACATAATTCCCCTTTGCCTCTTGATTCAATACTTTCCATTGACATCTTTATCCCTAACTATTACTCTTCATAAATCCAATTGTCTAAATCTAATGGAACAATTATAATTACGACAATCATTGCAACAATACCATCTGATCTATTACTAGTGCCTTTTATTTGGATATTAACATAGAAAATATACTCTTAGTCAACAAGCATTAATTCCTTGATTTACTATGTCTCAACTTTTATCTTGATTCAGACAGAAAATGGTAAAGAAAAAAAAAAAGAAAATATAACATTCGCCAAAATGAATAAGGGAATAAAATAATGAGGAAAGAAAATACACAAGAAAAATAAGAGAAAAGAAAGAAAAAAACACTCATAGAAAAAAGCAAGAAAATGTGAGAGAAAGGAGAAGAAAACTGGTTATAACTTGATGAATGGAAAAATATTGAGAAGGAAGGCTTAAAGGACAGAAACAGAAAGGAAGATTAAGAGAATAGAGCAAGACAGCACACAACTCAGGCGACAAAGGAGATACCTAAATGCCTTCGGATCAAGGCCTCTGCCAGCACCATCTGTCCACAGCGCAGCATGCAGCCCCATCCCTTGTCAGATGTAAAGTTCGAATCTCCAATTTGAGCAAAGTTCCGTCGATAAGTCATCCATAGCCGTGACTGCACATCACTCCTCAAAGCTGCAAGATCTGAGGTAGAACAAATAAAGGTTATAGTACAGATATATAACTATATTACAGAAAAATAAAATAAAACTAAAAAGGACAAAAAATGGAAGTCAGAAAATTTGATATTAAGACTTTAAACATTCAGTTTTCTCTTTCAACTCATTAAGTTCCCCTTTAACTAAGCTTTTATTAAACTGAAAAAGGCAGAGTAAAGCAAATGAAATACCATCCTGTCACAAAAATTTTCCAAATGCTTCAGGTGACACATGTGCACATGTGTTACTATCATATCATCCTCTAGGGGACATTCCTCCAACCTAAAATAAAATTAGAAAAAGCTTAGACTAATGAAATAAGAAAAAGCTTAGAGTAGTAGCTAAACTATAAGAATGTCATACACACCTGTTTGAGTTGAGTACTCCTTGCCTAGCAACCAAACTGGCTCCTCGGTCTTTGGGAAATCCTCCGGCTCACTCAGAGCACCTTCATATGTCATACAAGCTGAAATCAAGCAAGATTTCTGTATAAAACAAACTTAAAAAATGACAGTCAAGAACCATTCAGTATAGGTAATGTACAAGTCTTTGCTGAATAAAGTATTTCAAAAGCAATACAGCATCTGTCAAGGTAAGAACATCAAACAATGATAAACAATTAACGTCTATCAAAAACGGAAGCTTCCAAGCTTTAGTCTAGTAAAAAGGAAAACATTTTGAAAACCTATGTCTTCACAGATTATAAAAAATACACATTACTAAGTATAAAAACACTGCAATAACAAATGTCAAAAGTCATAAAAATAATAAACAATAAATAAATAAATACATTAATATATATCATAAAAAACAAAACCATTTGAGGGATAAACTTGTTACAGAAACCTGATCCAAGATATATACAGTACAAACATGCCCATCAAAGTTCAACAACCTACATGTTTGGACACTTTACAAAGCAAGGGATTCTGTGCACAACATCTTTACAATACACTTATATAGGAGAGTAGTAACGTTTATTTCTCTTTCCTTTTTTCTGTTGACATACCTATCATCTTAGAAAGATTATGAAGCCACCCAAAAACAATACAAAGGTAAGGATCGAAGATGTGTAACACCCAGAGCAGGTATCTGCGCCAGCGATATGGTAGTTTAAGGGACCATCTGCCAATCATCATCTACAAAAAAAGAGATATAGGGAACATCATTCTAACTCTGCTCACCTAAGAACCCTTGCTACTGAATGGTTTAAGTGTAAGTATCTACATACAGAGATTGATAAAAAGATAGACAGATAGATAGATGTTCATTTATCTTTTCCATCAGTAGTTATTTAACAGACAGAGGTTCTGTGTCTGGAAACAGAATTTGCTGCTCCTTGAGCTCTGTAATCAAGTGCCTTCCTTGTTACCTATGGGAAGACAGTCTATTCAAAACACAGGCATTCTTTCAAAAGGTGAGAATAGTAAAAAAAAAAAAAAAAAAATATCTAATACATGTACCTCCTATTATTCTATTTCACCCTGATCTTTTACATACTGTATATTCTCTGAAAAACAACAAAATTTCACAATCACAAACTGCACGAAAAAGCTTATTTTCAACCAAGGTATTGCATCTTGAAGAAAATGCAGTTTTAAAGGAACTTCTGGTGGTAGCTCTGTAAGTCAATCACACAATCAGCTCTTCAAAGCAATGCATAGTAAACAATGATACAATCATCTGCAGTTAGAACATACCTGATCTCATCATGGAGTTCTATAATAAGAGAAAGATTCAGTAATGTCTTGTATAATCTTGATGGGTTCAATAAATACATCTCAATCCGAACAGTACTTCCCTCTACATACGGATCACACTGTATCCAACCCACATTAAACACAAAATATAATCCCTTCTTTTCTAGCTTTGGATTTCATTCTTGAACCTTTTCTGAAATACATTCTCAATTCCAAATACTTATAATTAATACTCCTAAATTATACCTTTTGTTCATATTCTCAGAAAGATTTCCTTTAATTTCCGAATAAATTAGTCCACTTCCTTATTACTAAAGAAATGATACCTTATTAAACACCTTTACTCTTTTTTCCACTTGTTATAAGTTCACACTTTGATCCTAGATACTTTTTGATGCAGAATTTCTACCTTAAATTTAAACTTAAAAGCAAATAATACCTAATCAGGTTCTTTGCTCTCATCAGCTTTATGTTTTCTAATCAAAAAATATGATCAGAATATCACAATACTATGACCAAGAATTTACACTTGAAAAATGGATTTTGTTTTGCATTATAAGGCTGAGGTCTATTGAAATCTTATCTTCTTATCTTCTTAATGACAATTGAGTTGGTAAAAAAAACTAAAATGAAGCTTATGTGAAATATACTTCTTTCAGCCATTGGTAGATTTTTACACAGGCTTTCATTAACATGTAAGATGTAATAAGTCCTGATCCTATTTCATGGATCACACAACATTCAAGTCATTTAAACTTATCCACAGTGTGATTGGTAAGAAAAATAAAAGGAATTTCAAATACATAATGCATTCATTAACTTGAATATCTCGTTCTGTTACCCCAAGAACTGTGCAATTCCCAAATCTTTTCATCCTTGTGGTGGACAATCACTGACACTTTCTTTTTTTTATCTAATAACATACAAGGAGGGAATTCTGTTACATGCTCCCTACCTAGTGGTCAGCACAACTCGACAAACATGGCTATCGCTTAGCAGTAAATGCCTCGGATGCTAAAATCTGGAAACGTGACATAGACTTTCCGTAATCTGGTCAGAATAGCAGACTCAGTCACCTTATCAAAATGATCTGTATAACATTTTAAGGAAGACCCCTAGCGTGTGCTGACTGCCGCACTGCAATTGCTGAGTGAGGTGAAAAAGCACATTATAAGGCTCCCCATGGTTGCTGAATACCTAGGACAGTGCATACCCTGGCTCCCTCATCTTCAATTCATATGCCGTTTCTCACATTTTATTTGAAAAATAAAATCATCAGCACAGTAAATCAATGACACCAATTACAAAGTCCCGTTTATATCTTTTTACTGCTCCGTTGCGCGGTGTAAGAAGCACACTTCCTATCCAACAGCAAATCTTGGCATAAGAAAATAGGCAAATAGGAAAATAAATAGAAAGACAGATTATAAACCTCTTTAGGCAACAAATATGTCAGATATTCAATGAATATATCATGATTTCATTACTGTAAAGCAGTGTCATAATATAATGCAAATTGCAACAAAGAAATGACCAGGAAAGCTTCGCAGGAAATCATATGATATTCAAAAAAATAAAGAAATAAAAAAATAAAAACAAAAAATCATAAACAAAGAAAACTTCAGATGGCAACACTTCGTCTCGTCTCCTGACCCTTGAAATCGGATTAAATAATAAAGAAAATATATCCAAATGATGCCTCAGCAACGCCTAATTGAACCCATGTTTCCATTAAGATCATTTACTCAGTCGTAAGAAACATATTTCCCCTAATTAGTAAAGAAAAAAATGTTGACCCCGCCTTCTATGTCATGACTCACCTCATTTTGACACACAAAGGCATAATTCTCCGCGGAATAATAAGCTACAGCACTCAAATACCGGTCAATCTGAGAATTTCCTCGTCTAATTGCGAAGGAAGGCCTGAAAATGCGCCATTTAACGGGACTTAAAACCAACCTGCAATAATGTCATCCATGATCACTTGTCACTCTGTTTTGTTTTGTGACGTCACGGTCGTTTTCTTATCATTTGCTTTTTCTGGGTCTTTTGAACCCTTTCATGTGCTTTGATAAATGTTTCTTTTTGTTGAATTGTAGTCAAACAGTTTGGGGGTTAATGGGTGTTGTTATTATTTTCTTTTTTTTCTTTTATTGTGAATGCAAAACCAGCTGATGGATGGGAAACATTTGAAAGACTTTTGGTTCAGATTGATAGACTTTGTTAATAAGCTGAAAAAAAACATTATTCTATTAGAAATAACCCCACTTTATATGGTGAATAATATCATTATGCGTATTTCTCATGATAGCAAAGCAAGAGATAGCAATATTAATAATGTTTACATATTTATGCCATTCTATCCCTCGTTCACATCTAGTTGAGGCCCAGTAGCAGACGGTCATGTGTGCGGAATTTTGTTTTAGATGAAATTGTATTTTGTTTCGATTTTTATCGCAATTTCGGCCACACCGAGATAATTAGCGACATGTAAGTTAAATATTGAGTGAATGTGTCTGTTGAATCAATCAAATTTGGGTGTTTACTTGTAGTTTCGACCTTGTTTTATTAAGCAGAGAGAATTTGGTGTGAGGAAATTTGTAAACATTTAATTTGTTTTGCTTTCTGAGGTGAGAAGTTTGATAAATGTTTAGAAGACACATGCGGTGACTTAGAAAAGAGTTTTTGGTTTATATTTTCGTAATGACCTACTAAAATGCGGAAACTCAAAAGGACTGTCATAAAGAGAGCGGAAAACTAAATTCACAGGTATATGACATAATCCGCTGAGGCAAAGAGTAACGTCATAAATAAAGAGAACAGGTCGCAGCAAAGTGTGATTTGACTCATTTTGATGCTTAGAAAGGGGCTCTAGCGTTATTCCCATTGATACACGATTGTGGAATGTAACGTGGAAGCCGTAACTGGAAGAGCATCAGCTCCAGAGAGAAGACAGCATTTCCACGTTGCGCACCATATTCCCGTCCACTGTGATTGGCGGCACAGGTTATATTTCGCAAAACTACACCTACAAGCTGCACGCCAGGGATGTTGACTACTCGTGTAACCCGCTGACCATGTATTCGGCACCGTTATTTCCACGATGCAACCGGATCCAACGGGTTAAACTGTCTGGTATAGTTTGAGAGGGTACAGTCGTTTTGTAAAGTCATGGTGCAAGGGGTAACTAAGCTTCCCAATATATATTCTGACGAAATAGAGCTTGAATTGCTTTCTTACTTGAAGCTAATTCAATAGGGAGGTATACAAAGTGATTTTATGTAAGTCTTGACCAGTGACAGATATATTTTTTTTCTTTTTTTATTACAGAATTTAGAAATTAAAAAACCTGAGATAACGTTACTAGCAACAAGATTTTAAAAACTCTACATATTTCTTCTCAGGTGTTGAATGAATTCATATCACGTCTACTAGAATGGGGATCCAGGACCTAATGGCCTCACTGGGGGAGAACCCCTACTTCAGTGCTGGCTTTGGTCTCTTCGGTGTGGGGGCAGGAGCAGCTGTGTTGAGGAAGGGATACATGGTAAGGTGTCAAGTGTTTGACTTGGACTATCTACAAGGGTTTTATGTATGTTAATTACTGCTAGATAGCTAATGGGTGAGTTGTGGAGTGAATGTTATATCTGTATTAGTATTGTATTTTCTGTCATTATCAATTAGAATGATCACTTTTACCAAATAAGCATCACATAGTATAAGATCTGTACATAGTTATAAGTACAGGAAATAACCACTGAATTCATAACTTCCAAGGTTGGCCTGATCCTGTTTCGACGCCACTACATGACAACTCTTGAAGTTCCTTGCCGAGACAAGTCCTACAGTTGGCTGCTCCAGTGGATTACACACAAGGGAGCTCGAAATACTCAGCATCTCAGTGTAGAGACAAAGTTTCAGCAAATTGAAACTGGAAAGATAACAACTCGTCATGACTTTATTCCCAGTGTTGGTGAACATTTCTTCTGGTATGTGGATTTATTGTATATATATAAAGGACATTGTGAAACAAAAAAAATAACCCTCCTCTATTTGATTTGTTTCTTTCCATTATTTCTCTCTATTGTCGTAATTTGTATTTTTCAACTATTTATTTGCTTTATTCTTTAGATGATTTCATTTTCTTTAGCTTTCACCTCTTGAGATGATTTTAAAGA
>NC_091583.1:561269-568769 GCF_042767895.1 Penaeus vannamei | reverse complement strand
AGGTGATCTTGGCCTTTCTGCCTGGCATCAAGGGTCTTAATTACCACAATTACTGACCACAATTACTGTTTCAGGCTGTGAAGAATTTGGGAGTGTCGGTGAGTGCAGCAGCCGTACAAGGACACTTCATGATTTACAAAGATGACCCCCAGGGAGCTGTGCATAACGTTATCCAGATGGCACAAATTAAAACATTTATACCGAAAGAGGATGGGGATATAGAAAATATTGGAAGTCAGTTTAATGAAATAGCAGAGGCTAAGAAGAATAAGTGATAAGATGAGACTGAAATTATGTATGTAAGGGTGTGTGGATGTAAGTAAGGACAAGAAGTCTATTTTGTAAAAAGTTGTCGCTTGTGCAATGTGTACATATGTAAATATAAATTTTTATGTTAGAAACTATCGTGATCTGTTTCCAAGTGTCAAGAACTGAAATGAATGCATGTATTATTAAGAAAAAAAATCCTTTTATTAAATCCTGTGGAATGTATTGGTGAACATATTAAGGTAATATTTTAAGAGAGTGGACAAGTTTTATCCTCATCATATCATAAAAAAGAACAGAACATCAGTACCTTTGATTTGATTATAGATTATTTATATGAAACTATATATGCCAATGGTGATAAACTTTTGCAAAAATAATAGAAGTAGAAGCAGACATACTGTTTCTTTTAAGAAGTAATATTTCATAAGGATACATTCATCAATCTGTACAATCTTGATGTCACTTAAAGGTCTCAACAATACTGAGGGACAAATTATTGCACATGGCAGGCTGGATTCAGTCTGTGGAGCATAGGTTGCTGCCCCTTGACCTATAGCTCATGATTGTCTTAGAAAATATTATGCTGTCACAGCATTTTGAAGCCAGCTTGTCCGTGTCTGGGCAGGGGAATGTATTTATAATGTAAATTAAATAGGAGGCTGGGGAACTGGAAAGGAGCTCAGCGACTTTGGCTGGGTTTTTGTAGTGGAATCTGGGTTATACTTTGTCCAGGTTCTACGCTACAGTACCACACATTGTGAATATTAATAAAATACAAATTCCTCATTTCAATTAGATCACTTTTACAAATATCACATAATTTTGATAAACTAGACCTAATGGATAATTATATTAATATTGGGTTTGAAATATTTTATTCCCCATAAAATAAAATATGGAACAAGGCAAATGTAATCATTCCCTGTTATTTTTTTGGCCATTTTCATATTTTCAAGTAAAAAAAGAGTAGAAGTTCAGAAACTTTCTTCAAAGTTCCATAAACAAAAAGCATCTTTTCTTTGTTAAAGTCCAGCTTTACAAATAGCTAATTATATCATTGGCAATTGGAATGCTTTAGCTTCGGCCTCCAAGCCACCATAATTTCACAGTGTTTTCTTGTGTGATTTTCTTCTTGGAAAACATGGGCTTCGACACACTCTCATCAGAACTGGAATCACTTTCCACTGGCTCTGGGAAGTGCCTCTGGCCAGAGCTGGTTGCTAAGATGGCATTGTAAGGATGTAGGCTGTAAATAAGACAGACAGACATAGACCTGTATCATTTCATATTTGAATGACATGCAAAACTATAACAACATAATTATATAAAGATTAGCATGGTAATTGTTAAATTTCATTGGTCTAAAGAAATATTTCACAATGCTCAAGAAATTGTCAGAAACACTTATTTATGATCAACATAACAAAACAGCAAACCTTTTTTTCCCCCACTTTTCTTTGGTCTTACCTTATTCCATTACAGCAGTCTTTATGAGCCGGAAAAGATGCGCTAGGTTGCAGAACTGGCACACTATCACCACATTCTGCTACTCCTTGCTGATCTAAATCCCATTTCAGTACCTTGCCTCTTGTGTCTCCTGTAGCACAGGAATAAGCACAGATGAAAAAAAAACAATGTAAGAGAGATCTTTACATGATATTTATTGATCAAACAATATCAATGTATTTTTTTCTTCTTTAATAAATCATCAGTTCCATTACAGAAGCTTGCTTTTGTGAGAATAATCTGAAACAAAATGCTAGTGTCCCAAACATATTCTATATTCGCACGCACGCATGCACATACACATACACACAGGTTATTTACAGACAATATACACTTCACACCATAAAAAAACACAAACAATATCCTGAAGCAAATAATTAACTCCAGGACATAACCTTCTTTTATCATACTAGTTTCTCATTCAGCTGGATGATTAAGTCAATACAAGTCAGGTCCTGCCACAAGCAACACATGATTTCCGACATCACTGCACAATTTACCAACACAGAAAGTATCAATGCTACAACTTATAACATATAACTATGCCACAATACACAGAAAAATCTCACCAGATACAAGGTATCTGCAAAGTTCTGGCTCTAAATCAAAGTAGATTCGTTGGTTTGTGCTGATCTCCCTCTTCAAACTATACAGAATAGTCCCCAACTTCCTTATGTCCCAGCAAAGGATTTCATCATCCTGTAACAGAAGTAGTGGTATTACCTGAAGGAAAGTAAATAATATGAAACTTAACATATAAAAAGGAAAATAAAGATTATGATCTTGGTAGTAATGAAAATAATCCAAGATTTGCCCAATGGCTTCAGGAAAGGTGATGCAATGAAATCAAAATAATATTTAGTCTTAGTCTTCAGTTTTCACCTTTCCTCACAGGAAATTGTCCCAAAGAAAATTAGCAAAAGGGAAACTAACTTTTAAAATAATACTTATGGATGAGGCCTTAAAAATCACATTTGGGAGAGGTAACCAACCTGGAATTAACTTCCACTCAAATGTATCACAGTTTAACAAGCTATTATTGAAAAATATTTTAAAATCTAAACCAACTGAATTTCTTTAGTTCTTATCAATGACAAGAAGTAATTATCTTTAAGTTAATAATTACATTTCTTATAGTCGGAATCACTGCTCAAAGAGAGGGGTAATGAAATGTGTCATAATCCGTAACCATTTATATAGAGCCCTGTCCTGCGCTAAGGATACAAGTTAATGGATTAGCTCAATGCATAATAAAAATATCCTTGAGACATGCAATAGCAAGTTTTCCTAATTGTTATGTCCCAATAATGATCATAAATATTATAATACTGTTGAAATGATTATACTAATAATAAAGATAATGATGATCTTGACCAGAAAAAGAGCAAAAGCAAAATCAACGAAGTTTAATAACATAAACAAAATAAAGACTGTATCTACAATAATGATAATGGTGCCAATTTAACCTCTCTTCATTAAAACAAAACTTTTAAAGGAAACAAAATCACATTACCTTTCGTGTTCCAGTAAACAATTTTATTCCACAAGACGAGAAAGCAACCTGTGTAACGCCTCCTGTGCATCCATCTAGTCGACAGAAAAGATTGTTCCTTCTAGTGTTGTAAAACCCTGTTGATAGAGAAAAACAAAAACTTTGTGATCAAGATCACTCTCTCTTTCTCTTTCTCTCTCTTTCCTTCTACCTTTCTCTCTCTCTCTCTCTTTCTCTCCCTCCTTCTCTCACTCTCTCTCTCTCCCTTCCTCCCTCTCTCTCTCCCTCCTTCTCTCTCTCTCTCTCCCTGTCTGTCTCTGTCTCTCTCTTTCTCCCTCCTTCTCTCTCTCTCCCCCTCCTCTCCCTCTCTCTCCCTCTCCCTCCTACTCTCTCTCTCTCTCTCTCTCCCTCCTTCTCTCTCTCTTCCTCTCTCTCCCTCCTTCTCTCTCTCCCTCCTTCTCTCTCTCCCTCCTTCTCTCTCTCCCTCCTTCTCTCTCTCCCTTCTTCCTCTCCGTCCTTCTCTCTCTCTTTCTCTCTCCCTCCTCCTCTCTCTCCCTCCTCTCTCTCTTTCTCTATCTCTTTCTCTCTCTCCCTTCCTCTCCCTCCTCCTCTCTCTCTTTCTCTCTACTCCCTCCTCTCTCTCTTTCTCTCTACTCCCTCCTCTCTCTCTTTCTCTCTACTCCCTCCTCTCTCTCTTTCTCTCTACTCCCTCCTCTCTCTCTTTCTCTCTACTCCCTCCTCTCTCTCTTTCTCTCCTTCTCTTTCTCTTTCTCCCTCCTTCTCTTTCTCTTTCTCCCTCCTTCTCTTTCTCCCTCCTTCTCTTTCTCTTTCTCTCTCTCCCTCCTACTACCTCTCTTTCTCTCTCTCCCTCCTACTCTCTCTTTCTCTCTCCATCCTTCTCTCTCTCTTTCTCTCTCTCCCTCCTTCTCTCTCTCCCTCTCTCTTTCCCCAACCCCGCTCCTCACTCCCTCTCCCCGTCCCTTCCTCCCTCTCTTCCTCCCCTATCCATTCCTTCCTTCTTTCTTTCTTTCCTTCCTGTAATAAATTTCATTCATTCATTTCTTTCCTTTATTCCTTCGTCCCATCCTTCATTCCCTTGTCTCTTCCTAAACTCACCTAAATTGCCAAGGTAGCTCCCAGCAACAAAGATGTTTGGCAGTCGTGGGTTAAAGGCCATACATGATATAATTCCCGGCTGACCTGAAAAGAGACGAAGTAAAGTTAACAGTTTTATTTAAATACTTTGATTTACCTGACTTACAGGGGAAGTTCAGAACATGTGATGCCCTCCTTTAACAATTTGTATAATAACAGGTAATAATAAAGTCATTAATAACCATCATGAGTGGTAAAAAAAAAAAAAAAAAATGAATACATAATAATAATAACAATAGACAATATTAAAAGTTAAACCTTCATCATGAACGTCACACTCCAAATAAAAAAAAAACATTACACTTTTACGTATAGTTTGTACATGAACCTAAATATAATCTCAACAAAATAATTAATTTTGCCAGAATCCAACCTTTAGCATCAATGGTTTCAAAAGTTCTGCCAGGTCGACTTGTGTGGAATATTCGGATGGTTTTCTTGAAGCCACAGAGAAGCATGGATCCATCCAAACTGAATCCGACACTCTTTGCTGCAACCAACTGATCCAAGCTGTTAAAATACCATTGAATATTGCATCTTTAATGGTATTTAAGATTCAGGATAAATAAAGAAAATGTGTATATATATAAATAAATATTTATAATATGTGTATGTGTATGTATATATATATATATATATATATATATATATATATATATATATATATATATATATATATATATATATATATATATATATATATATATATATATAGTAAATACATTAATTTTTTATCCCCTTTTTGTACACATGATCTACATTCATAAACCACTCACCACTATGAACTAATTGAGGGTCATAAGGTTACAGTTACCATAAATTTGAAGCACCCACAAACAAGTATACTTTTAATAAATCTGCCTTTTACAAAACTATATCTTAGTGCAATGATTAAGTACTGACAATTAATGGGTATATTATTCAATAACATCTTATATTTCGTTCACACACACACATGTATATATTTTTTGTGTGTGTGTGTGTGTGTGTGTGTGTGTGTGTGTGTGTGTGTGTGTGTGTGTGTGTGTGTGTGTGTGTGTGTGTGTGTGTGTGTGTGTGTGTGTGTGCGTGCGTGCGTGCGTGCGTGCGTGCGTGCGTGCGTGCGTGCGTGCGTGCGTGCGTGCGTGCGTGCGTGCGTGCGTGCGTGCGTGCGTGCGTGCGTGCGTGCGTGCGTGTGTGTGTGTGTGTGTGCAAAATATAAATATATTATGCATACTTAATGAGTAATATGTTTCCTTAAGTCTGTCAAAGGAAGGAAAAACAGCAACAAATATACATTTGATAACTAACAAACCCTTTACACAGAACCAAAACCACAGACCATTCATATCTACATATGCGGCAGAAATTAAAAATTACACTGAGTGACTCACTGATCATAGGACTGATAACTGCAGACAAGATTTCCATTCCAGGCATCCCACAGGTGGACTGGCTGATCACGACAAGTCACTGCAAAACTAAAGATATAAATCCATTACAGGGAGATTCTTCAATATTTTGCTGAACTGGCAAATAAATATACATATGTACATATATAAACTATTACTTCATATATAAGCAATACAACTATTATATAAACTCTTACAATTCACTCCTCAAATCAGTACAGTCCATTTTAATCACAAACTTCAAAATGCCATATTCAATTTATATCATCCCAACTCTTAATACCAATTACATTACAAATCCCTTCAGCAAAAATGAGACTAAATTATATAAACTTACCAGCAAGATTGAGGATTATCTGAGCGCATGTGAGGATACCACGCATAATCATAGATGAGTTCTCTTTCCCGGACTGTAACAGCTGGTAGGTTGTATCGTTCACTTTCTGCTTGCCAAGATTCATCTTTTGGGAGGAAATAAAGGGAAAATGTATAAAAAATCCAGTGACTGGCTTACACTACACTTCTAGTTATGATTTTTTTGTTCTAAGAGGTACTTGGATAAATATTGTTTCTTATCATTATAGTTTATTCTACAAAATAATGCATTACATTACAAATCTATAATTTTCATCACATGGTCTACTCTTACCTTATACCTCTATTCCTAATTGAGTAAATACAATTATCTATCAGGCATTAAAATATGTGGAAGTTAATGTGAGAAGTTTATTAAGCAAGATCCAAAGCCTGAGAGTACTGATATGAGACAAAAAAAAGGTGGTGACAACTACAACAAGGTCAGCAGGGACAATTCTTAATTCCTTAAAGATCTCAATATGATATATCAACCTGAGGGGAGATCCAGATTCACATTTTCCTGACCTAAACATTGTCCCATTGCCACTGGATTTGGAAGGTTGAAGAGGCGCAGCTTCTTGTCCACACTTCCGACCAACAAGCATGAGCCATCAGGAGACCTAGAATAAAATTTAAACCAAATAGAAAATTGCATGTATACATAATCCTCACCATCTTTTTTGTGAGATAAAGCTGATCAACACAAAAAGAGACGGTAACCTTTAATGAGAAGTTAATAAGAAGCTACAGAAAATTAATAATTGAAAAAAACATTTTGGAAAGCTAAACTGCACTTTACTCAAATCATATCTCTTACCCTTCAAACTGATATTAGTTTTACAGGAAGAACTATTTTCTTTCTTCTTTGGCTTTCCATTCCTTTACACAATAATGACACCTGCATAAAGTTAGAAAATGAGTAAAAAATATATACTTATGTCAAGAGATAGGCTTTGGCTAGCTGGCCCCCATGAGGGACCTTCGAAGGTCAGAACGAAGGGTGGATGCAGCTACGTGCCCCCATCAGCATTACCCTTCATTAACTGATTGACTGATTTGGTAAGTACTTGTGTACACCGAGAAATACAATTGGTATAATTTTCTATATCAATGTAGGCTACTTTGAAAGATAATTCAAGAGTTCTGGACATAATATTCCTGCTACCATTGCAAAATCATGCGCCTTAAAATCTAAACTTATTTTCAAACTTAAATATTTTGAGAAAATACACAAACAAATAAAAAAATAATAATAAAAATTAATACCCCAATTTTTTGTTGTCAAAGAAGGAGGACAAGGAGGAGGAGGAGGAGGAGGAGGAGGAGGAG
>NC_091583.1:538769-543769 GCF_042767895.1 Penaeus vannamei | reverse complement strand
GTTGTAGTTTTTTTTTTTCATTGTTGAGGGTTGTAGTTGTTTTTTTTTCATTGTTGAGGGTTGTAGTTTTTTTTTTCATTGTTGAGGGTTGTAGTTTTTTTTTTTTGCATTGTTGATTGGGGGGGGGGGGGTGAAAGATACCGTCAAAAGACACCAAGGTAAGTTCATTGGCGGCCGGGTTGTCGTTGTATTTTTTTTTTTTCATAGGTGATTGGGGTAAAAAAAAAAAAAAATACGGCCAAATGGGTTGTAGTTTTTTTTTGTTTTGTTTTTTTTTGTTTTTTGCATTGTTGATTGGGGGAAAAAAAGATACCGTCAAAAGACACCAAGGTAAGTTCATTGGCGGCCGGGTTGTAGTTTGTTTGTTTTTTTCATTGTTGAGGCTTCTAGTTTTTTTTTTTTTTCTTTGTTGAGGATTGTAGTTTTTTTTCTCATTGTTGAGGGTTGTAGTTGTTTTTTTTTCATTGTTGAGGGTTGTAGTTTTTTTTTTCATTGTTGAGGGTTGTAGTTTTTTTTTTTTGCATTGTTGATTGGGGGGGGGGGGGTGAAAGATACCGTCAAAAGACACCAAGGTAAGTTCATTGGCGGCCGGGTTGTCGTTGTATTTTTTTTTTTTTCATTGTTGATTGGGGTAAAAAAAAAAAAAAAATACCGTCAAAAGGGTTGTAGTTTTTTTTTGTTTTGTTTTTTTTTGTTTTTTGCATTGTTGATTGGGGGAAAAAAAGATACCGTCAAAAGACACCAAGGTAAGTTCATTGGCGGCCGGGTTGTAGTTTGTTTGTTTTTTTCATTGTTGAGGGTTGTAGTTGTTTTTTTTTTTCATTGTTGAGGGTTGTAGTTTTTTTTTTTTGCATTGTTGAGGGTTGTAGTTTTTTTTTTCATTGTTGATTGGCGGGGGGGGGGGAGATACCGTCAAAAGACACCAAGGTAAGTTCTTGACGGCCGGGTTGTAGTTTTTTTTTTTTTTTCATTGTTGATTGGGGAAGAATGTTTTGTACTTTGGGGGAGAATATTACGTAGTTTGGGGGAGAATATTGTGTAGTTTTGGGGGAGAATAGAGCGTAGTTTGGGGAGAATAGTTTGTTTGTTTGTAGTTTGTTTGTTTTTTTTATTGTTGATTGGGGGGGGGGGGGATACCGTCATAAGACACCAAGGTAAGTTCTTGACGGCCGGGTTGTAGTTGTAGTTTGTTTGTTTTTTGCATTGTTGATTGGGGTAAAAAAAAAAAAAAATACCGTCAAAAGGGTTGTAGTTTTTTTTTTTTTTTTTTTTTTTTTTCATTTTTGATTGGGGGGGGGGAAGATACCGTCAAAAGACACCAAGGTAAGTTCATTGGCGGCCGGGTTGTAGTTTGTTTGTTTTTTTTCATTGTTGAGGGTTGTAGTTGTTTTTTTGCATTGTTGATTGGGGGGAAAAAAGATACCGTGTTGGTGATATGGTGGGGGAAAGGCCCACTTTTGCACAGACTAGATTTATTGAAGGGGTGAGAGTTATTCCAATAAATCTAGTTTGTGCATTGTGCGTTTATATATATATATATATATATATATATATATATATATATATATATATATATATATATATATATATATATATATATTTTTTTTTTTTTTTTTTTTTTTTATTATTATTTATTTTTTTTATATTTTTAATTATTATTATTATTTGCCTTTTTTGTTGTAAGATAGATTCGAGGAATTTGGGGGTTTTGTGCTAGTGTGTGTTGGTTGAAATTCCTTATTTTTTTATTTATTGATATTAAGTGCGATGGAATAATGATTAAAAAAAAAAAAAAAAAATGCTTCGAGATATGCACACGACCAGAAACGCGTGACCTCTCGGGCCAGAACAAGGTCAGTCGGCCCCGTGGACTGACCTTGGCCGGGCGAGCGCGGTTTCTTGCTTTCTCTCTCTCTCTCTCTCTCTCTCTCTCTCTCTCTCTCTCTCTCTCTCTCTCTCTCTCTCTCTCTCTCTCTCTCTCTCTCTTTCTTTTTTTCTCTTTCTTTCTTTCTCTCTCTCTTTCTCTCTTTCTCTCTCTCTTTCTTTCTTTCTCTCTCTCTTTCTTTCTTTCTCTCTCTCTATCTGTATCTCTCTCTCTCTCTCTTTCTCTCTTTCTCTCTTTCTCTCCCTCTCTCTCTCTTTCTTTCTTTCTTTCTTTCTCTCTCCGACGGACAAGAACTTTCGGCGAGACGGCTCGAAAGGCGGCTCGCGAGGGTACAGGTGGGGGCTGGAGGGAGGGGGACGGGAGGCGGGGGGGGGGGCTTGGTTGGGGTTCTTCGTTGATTTGGGGGGTTATTTTGTTGCCTTTTGTTGGGTTATTTCTTTCGTTGATTTGGGGGGTTATGTTGTTGCTGTTGTTGTTGTTGTTGTTGTTATCATTATTATTATTGTTATTGTTATTATATGTGTGGGCACAGGCGGGGCTGGAGGGGGGTGGGAGGCGGGGGGGCTTGGATGGGGTTCTTTCGCTAATTTGGGGGGTTGTTTTGTTGCTGTTGCTGTTGTTGTTGTTATCATTATTATTATTGTTATTGTTATTATATGTGTGTGTGTGTGTTTTTGTGTGTATATGTGTTTGTGTGTATGTGTGTGGTTTTGTGTGTTTTATTATTATTATTTTTTATTTATTTATTTATTTATTTATTTATTTATTTTTTGTGTGTGTGTCTGTGCGTGTCTGTGTGTCTGTGTGTGCGTTTGTGTGTGTGTGTGCATGCGTGTTTAGGCGAACGTATGCAATGTCTTTAAATGAGTATAAGTGCATATCCCCGCGTCCACCCAGACAAAGCCACTGTAAGCCTAATGAGTGGCGTGGCAGGGACCCCTAATGAGTAGCGTGGCAGGGACCCCTAATGAGTGGCGTGGCAGGGACCCCTAATGAGTGGCGTGGCAGGGACCCCTAATGAGTGGCGTGGCAGGGACCCCTAATGAGTGGCGTGGCAGGGACCCCTAATGAGTGGCGTGGCAGGGACCCCTAATGAGTGGCGTGGCAGGGACCCCTAATGAGTGGCGTGGCAGGGACCCCTAATGAGGGGCGTGGCAGGGACCCCTAATGAGTGGCGTGGCAGGGACCCCTAATGAGGGGCGTGGCAGGGACCCCTAATGAGGGGCGTGGCAGGGACCCCTAATGAGGGGCGTGGCAGGGACCCCTAATGAGTGGCGTGGCAGGGACCCCTAATGAGGGGCGTGGCAGGGACCCCTAATGAGTGGCGTGGCAGGGACCCCAAATGAGTGGCGTGGCAGGGACCCCTAATGAGTGGCGTGGCAGGGACCCCTAATGAGGGGCGTGGCAGGGACCCCTAATGAGGGGCGTGGCAGGGACCCCTAATGAGGGGCGTGGCAGGGACCCCTAATGAGGGGCGTGGCAGGGACCCCTAATGAGTGGCGTGGCAGGGACCCCTAATGAGGGGCGTGGCAGGGACCCCTAATGAGTGGCGTGGCAGGGACCCCTAATGAGGGGCGTGGCAGGGACCCCTAATGAGTGGCGTGGCAGGGACCCCTCATGAGTGGCGTGGCAGGGACCCCTAATGAGTGGCGTGGCAGGGACCCCTCATGAGTGGCGTGGCAGGGACCCCTAATGAGTGGCGTGGCAGGGACCCCTAATGAGTGGCGTGGCAGGGACCCCTAATGAGTGGCGTGGCAGGGACCCCTAATGAGTGGCGTGGCAGGGACCCCTAATGAGTGGCGTGGCAGGGACCCCTAATGAGTGGCGTGGCAGGGACCCCTAATGAGGGGCGTGGCAGGGACCCCTAATGAGTGGCGTGGCAGGGACCCCTAATGAGTGGCGTGGCAGGGACCCCTCATGAGTGGCGTGGCAGGGACCCCTAATGAGTGGCGTGGCAGGGACCCCTAATGAGTGGCGTGGCAGGGACCCCTAATGAGTGGCGTGGCAGGGACCCCTAATGAGTGGCGTGGCAGGGACCCCTAATGAGGGGCGTGGCAGGGACCCCTAATGAGTGGCGTGGCAGGGACCCCTAATGAGGGGCGTGGCAGGGACCCCTAATGAGTGGCGTGGCAGGGACCCCTAATGAGTGGCGTGGCAGGGACCCCTAATGAGTGGCGTGGCAGGGACCCCTAATGAGTGGCGTGGCAGGGACCCCTAATGAGTGGCGTGGCAGGGACCCCTAATGAGGGGCGTGGCAGGGACCCCTAATGAGTGGCGTGGCAGGGACCCCTAATGAGTGGCGTGGCAGGGACCCCTCATGAGTGGCGTGGCAGGGACCCCTAATGAGTGGCGTGGCAGGGACCCCTAATGAGTGGCGTGGCAGGGACCCCTAATGAGTGGCGTGGCAGGGACCCCTAATGAGTGGCGTGGCAGGGACCCCTAATGAGTGGCGTGGCAGGGACCCCTCATGAGTGGCGTGGCAGGGACCCCTAATGAGTGGCGTGGCAGGGACCCCTCATGAGTGGCGTGGCAGGGACCCCTAATGAGGGGCGTGGCAGGGACCCCTAATGAGTGGCGTGGCAGGGACCCCTAATGAGTGGCGTGGCAGGGACCCCTTGGCCACTGCGCGAGGGGGTGCCACGGCGGCCGCCCCTTGACCCTCAATTAGGGGTTGCGGGGCCGTCCCAAATTGACGGTGGCACTGATGAATAGTTTGGCACGATCCATTGGGTGCCATTATCATAAGGCAAGGGGAAGGGGGGGGAAGGGGAGGGGAGAGGGGAGAGGGGGGGAGGGGGGAGAGGGCTTGCCAGGTGGGAGATGTTCGGATTTTTTTTTAATTTTTGTATATTGTAATGTAGGAAATGCTGTGAAATGCTGTGTTGTTTTAATTTTTGTATTGCAATGTAGGAAATGCTGTGTTATTTTAATTTTTGTATTGCAATGTAGGAAATACTGTGTTATTTTTTCTGCTTAGGGTTGGTAAGAAAAGAGAAGGGGGGAAGTCCAGGAAAAAATGCAATAGGAGCAGGAATGGAAGGAAGGAACGAGGATAGGGAAGGGAGGCGAGGAGAAGTGAAAAAAAAATAAAACGGGATTAAAGCGAAAATCCGTT
>NC_091583.1:513769-526269 GCF_042767895.1 Penaeus vannamei | reverse complement strand
TTTTTAAGACCCTTTAAGTATTGTTTTTGTTCTCTTTTTTAAGACCCTTTAAGTATTGTTTTTGTTCTCTTTTTTAAGACCCTTTAAGTATGGTTTTTGTTCTCTTTTTTAAGACCCTTTAAGTAATGTTTTTGTTCTCTTTTTTAAGACCCTTTAAGTATTGTTTTTGTTCTCTTTTTTAAGACCCTTTAAGTATGGTTTTGTTCTCTTTTTTAAGACCCTTTAAGTAATGTTTTTGTTCTCTTTTTTAAGACCCTTTAAGTATGGTTTTTGTTCTCTTTTTTAAGACCCTTTAAGTATGGTTTTTGTTCTCTTTTTTAAGTCCCTTTAATTTTTTTTTAAGACCCTTTAAGTATTGTTTTTGTTCTCTTTTTTAAGACCCTTTAAGTATGGTTTTTGTTCTCTTTTTTAAGACCCTTTAAGTATGGTTTTTGTTTTCTTTTTTTAAGACCCTTTAAGTATGGTTTTTGTTCTCTTTTTTAAGACCCTGTAATTATCGTTTTTGTTCTCCTTTTTAAGACCCTTTAAGTATGGTTTTTGTTCTCTTTTTTTAAGACCCTTTAAGTATGGTTTTTGTTCTCTTTTTTAAGACCCTTTAAGTATGGTTTTTGTTCTCCTTTTTAAGACCCTTTAAGTATCGTTTTTGTTCTCTTTTTTAAGACCCTTTAAGTATTGTTTTTGTTCTCTTTTTTAAGACCCTTTAAGTATGGTTTTTGTTCTCCTTTTTAAGACCCTTTAAGTATTGTTTTTGTTCTCCTTTTTAAGACCCTTTAAGTATGGTTTTTGTTCTCTTTTTTTAAGACCCTTTAAGTATGGTTTTTGTTCTCTTTTTTAAGACCCTTTAAGTATGGTTTTTGTTCTCCTTTTTAAGACCCTTTAAGTATGGTTTTTGTTCTCTTTTTTTAAGACCCTTTAAGTATGGTTTTTGTTCTCTTTTTTAAGACCCTTTAAGTATCGTTTTTGTTCTCTTTTTTAAGACCCTTTAAGTATCGTTTTTGTTCTCTTTTTTAATACCCTTTAAGTATGGTTTTTGTTCTCTTTTTTAAGACCCTTGAAGTATTGTTTTTGTTCTCTTTTTAAAGACCCTTTAAGTATTGTTTTTGTTCTCTTTTTTAAGACCCTTTAAGTATTGTTTTTGTTCTCTTTTTTAATACCCTTTAAGTATGGTTTTTGTTCTCTCTTTTAAGACCCTTTAAGTATGGTTTTTGTTCTCCTTTTTAAGACCCTTTAAGTATTGTTTTTGTTCTCCTTTTTAAGACCCTTTAAGTATTGTTTTTGTTCTCTTTTTTAAGACCCTTTAAGTATGATTTTTGTTCTCCATTTTAAGACCCTTTAAGTATGGTTTTTGTTCTCTTTTTTAAGACCCTTTAGGTATGGTTTTTGTTCTCTTTTTTAAGACCCTTTAAGTATTGTTTTTGTTCTCTTTTTTTAAGACCCTTTAAGTATGGTTTTTGTTCTCTTTTTTAAGACCCTTTAAGTATGGTTTTTGTTCTCCTTTTTAAGACCCTTTAAGTATGGGTTTTGTTCTCTTTTTTAAGACCCTTTAAGTATGGTTTTTGTTCTTTTTAAGACCCTTTAAGTATGGTTTTTGTTCTCTTTTTTAAGACCCTTTAGGTATTGTTTTTGTTCTCTTTTTTAAGACCCTTTAAGTATGGTTTTTGTTCTCTTTTTTAAGACCCTTTAAGTATGGTTTTTGTTCTCTTTTTTAAGACCCTTTAAGTATGGTTTTTGTTCTCTTTTTTAAGACCCTTTAAGTATTGTTTTTGTTCTCTTTTTTAAGACCCTTTAAGTATTGTTTTTGTTCTCTTTTTTAAGACCCTTTAAGCATTGTTTTTGTTCTCTTTTTTAAGACCCTTTAAGTATGGTTTTTGTTCTCTTTTTTAAGACCCTTTAAGTATTGTTTTTGTTCTCTTTTGTAAGACCCTTTAAGTATCGTTTTTGTTCTCTTTTTTAAGACCCTTTAAGCATTGTTTTTGTTCTCTTTTTTAAGACCCTTTAAGTATGGTTTTTGTTCTCTTTTTTAAGACCCTTTAAGTATGGTTTTTGTTCTCTTTTTTAAGACCCTTTAAGTATTGTTTTTGTTCTCTTTTTTAAGACCCTTTAAGTATTGTTTTTGTTCTCTTTTTTAAGACCCTTTAAGCATTGTTTTTGTTCTCTTTTTTAAGACCCTTTAAGTATGTTTTTTGTTCTCTTTTTTAAGACCCTTTAAGTATTGTTTTTGTTCTCTTTTTTAAGACCCTTTAAGTATGGTTTTTGTTCTCTTTTTTAAGACCCTTTAAGTATGGTTTTTGTTCTCCTTTTTAAGACCCTTTAAGTATGGTTTTTGTTCTCTTTTTTAAGACCCTTTAAGTATTGTTTTTGTTCTCCTTTTTAAGACCCTTTAATTATTGTTTTTGTTCTCTTTTTTAAGATCCTTTAAGTATCGTTTTTGTTCTTTTTCAAGACCCTTTAAGTATTGTTTTTGTTCTCTTTTTTAAGACCCTTTAAGTATTGTTTTTGTTCTCTCTTTTAAGACCCTTTAAGTATGGTTTTTGTTCTCTTTTTTAAGACCCTTTAAGTATGGTTTTTGTTCTCTTTTTTAAGACCCTTTAAGTATTGTTTTTGTTCTCTCTTTTAAGACCCTTTAAGTATCGTTTTTGTTCTCTTTTTAAGACCCTTTAAGTATTGTTTTTGTTCTCTTTTTTAAGACCCTTTAAGTATTGTTTTTGTTCTCTCTTTTAAGACCCTTTAAGTATTGTTTTTGTTCTCTTTTTTAAGACCCTTTAAGTATTGTTTTTGTTCTCTTTTTTAAGACCCTTTAAGTATGGTTTTTGTTCTCTTTTTTAAGACCCTTTAAGTATGGTTTTTGTTCTCTTTTTTAAGACCCTTTAAGTATGGTTTTTGTTCTCCTTTTTAAGACCCTTTAAGTATGGTTTTTGTTCTCCTTTTTAAGACCCTTTAAGCATTGTTTTTGTTCTCTTTTTTAACACCCTTTAAGTATGGTTTTTTGTTCTCCTTTTTAAGACCCTTTAAGTATGGTTTTTGTTCTCCTTTTTAAGACCCTTTAAGTATGGTTTTTGTTCTCTTTTTTAAGACCCTTTAAGTATTGTTTTTGTTCTCTTTTTTTAAGACCCTTTAAGTATGGTTTTTGTTCTCTTTTTTAAGACCCTTTAAGTATGGTTTTTGTTCTCTTTTTTAAGACCCTTTAAGTATGGTTTTTGTTCTCTTTTTTAAGACCCTTTAAGTATGGTTTTTGTTCTCCTTTTTAAGACCCTTTAAGTATGGTTTTTGTTCTCCTTTTTAAGACCCTTTAAGTATGGTTTTTGTTCTCCTTTTTAAGACCCTTTAAGTATGGTTTTTGTTCTCTTTTTTAAGACCCTTTAAGTATTGTTTTTGTTCTCCTTTTTAAGACCCTTTAAGTATTGTTTTTGTTCTCTCTTTTAAGACCCTTTAAGTATCGTTTTTGTTCTCTTTTTTAAGACCCTTTAAGTATGGTTTTTGTTTTCTTTTTTAAGACCCTTTAAGTATCGTTTTTGTTCTCCTTTTTAAGACCCTTTAAGTATGGTTTTTGTTCTCTTTTTAAAGACCCTTTAATTATGGTTTTTGTTCTCTTTTTTAAGACCCTTTAAGTATTGTTTTTGTTCTCCTTTTTAAGACCCTTTAAGTATTGTTTTTGTTCTCCTTTTTAAGACCCTTTAAGGGGACCGTCTGCTTTTTTTTTCGATTTTTCGATTTATCTTGCCGATTTTGATGAAACTCACACCCTTTTATTTGGGCCCCTTCCCATTGCCTGTGGTCGATTTTTTTCGAAATCGCCCGAACAGTTTTTGAATTATTGTCAAAAAAACGAAAAATGCGAAATTCGCCATTTTGAAAATGCAGCACCTGGGTCAAAGGATTCAGACTTCAGAAACGGCAAGACATTCAATTTTATTTGATTTTTGCACAGAACTACCTTATATCTACAACTTGATCGAGAGCGTTTTTTCGATTTCGACTTCAATTTTTTTTTGTGAATTTTTGAAGTTGGGTACTTCAAGAAAAAAAAAAAAGGTAAAAATTTTCTTACATTGACCCATTTTACAAGAAGTACAGGCAAAAACTGCGAAAACGCTCTCGATCACGTTGTAGATATTTTATTTTTCTACAAAATGAGCCATAATATGTTAATTTTGGACATATGGTGTGCCCGGAATCCTTTGACCCACCCCTAATGGTGGAGTTCCGAGATATCGGCATTTTGCGTTTCTCTATCTTTCCAAGGCTATCTTGATATCAACAAAACAAGGCATAAGATTAGTCTTCCTACACCATAATCCTCTATCATCTACCTGCATTCCGAAGTCTTGCGGACATTGCCAGCACGTAACGGTTTCTCAAAATCTTACGTATAGTGCGGAGTGGTGGCAGTGATATGGGGGTCTATAGGCCTACATTGACCATTTTTAAAAATTTCTCAAAAATCCAAAGAAAATCATACAGCCATTCTGATTTCATGTTTGAATAGAACTATCTTTCTACTATTATATGCAGAAGCCATTTTTGAGAAGTTGACCTTACTTTTTTCTTGGTGAATATTTTCCGAAGGTGACTATTTTAACACCCTAATAGGAGATTTTGGAAACATATGTCACTTTTACAAGAACCACGTGAAAATATTGCAAATCCTCATGGCAGTATGTAATAGAACTATTATTCAGCTACAAAATGAGCCATAATACTTTAAAATCGGACCGATTATACGTGTGCTATGCGTAAAAATATGAAGGACCTAAAAAATGCGATCTTATTCCTTTTTATTATGTTTACATTTTACATGACAAATCATGTACAGAATACTTGTATTTGATATAATTATCTATCATATACCTATTATTGATGCTCTAGTGAGGTTTTACAACGTATAATATTTGTCGAAAGAATAACTTTTCTCCAGTCGGACGGGTACCAAACACATACTTTTCCCCACGCGACGGGGCCGTCCTGGACCGTGAAAATCGTCTTTTTAAATCTGCGGAATAACTCTACGGGGTCACGTAGCCAAATTTCACTCTCAGACCCCGTGGAAAGTCGAAAAACAATTACATGGCGATGTGAAACTATGTATATAAGGTATATGAGCACATATAGATAATTTTCGTGTACCCCATGACCTTTTGTTTATTTATATTGTTACTACCGTTTGTTTCTTTGTTTGTTTATTGATTGTTTATTTGTTGTTTTTTTGATTATTAGTTTGTGTTTTCTAATATTTCTAAAAGTTATGAACACATTTTAACGAGATTTTAACCAAAAGTGAGTTTTAACCTAACTTAGAGCTTATTGCAGTTTGGTGGTGATGCGGACTATGGTTTGGATCCAGGAATTTTTTTTTCTAACTCGAAAAGTTATGAATAGATTTGAATAAAATTTTAACCTGAGGTTTGTCTTAGCCTAATTAATATTCCATATAATTTTGGTGGTGATCCTGAATATTTGGCAAAACTACCCCCCATGGGTGGGGGGGGGAGGTTTGCATTTTCGAAATTTTTTGCTCATAGATCAAAGTAACTATGTATGATGAAAACATAAAGATAAGAAAATACACCATATGAAAAACATATCATGTTTAGTTATTTCTATGGAAAATTTCTTCATTGCCGTTTTTTGGACGCTTGCCGGATTTTTGAAATTATTCCGAAAAAAAGAAGGTTGGTCTCATCTTATGTGAAATTTGATAAGCTTTCAGAAAATAACCTCATATTTTTATTATCTCTAATCATTGCGTCACAATTGCCGATTTTCAAAGGTACCATCAAAAAAATAATATTTCGGTCGACATCAAAAATCGCTGCTACCACCTAAAAAATAACGGTCGAGCCTTGACATTTTCAGGGGAGAAGCGGGGGACTAGAAACTACTTGCAACTGCATTAAAGTCAATTTCGGCAAGAGGGGCGAAAATCGCCGAAAAATCAGCAGAAGGTCCCCTTAAGTATTGTTTTTGTTCTCTTTTTTAAGACCCTTTAAGTATGGTTTTTGTTCTTTTTTTTAAGACCCTTTAAGTATTGTTTTTGTTCTCTTTTTTAAGACCCTTTAAGTATTGTTTTTGTTCTCTTTTTTAAGACCCTTTAAGTATCGTTTTTGTTCTCTTTTTTAAGACCCTTTAAGTATGGTTTTTGTTCTCTTTTTTAAGACCCTTTAAGTATGGTTTTTGTTCTCTTTTTTAAGACCCTTTAAGTATTGTTTTTGTTCTCTTTTTTAAGACCCTTTAAGCATTGTTTTTGTTCTCTCTTTTAAGACCCTTTAAGTATGGTTTTTGTTATCTTTTTAAGACCCTTTAAGTATGGTTTTTGTTCTCTTTTTTAAGACCCTTTAAGTATGGTTTTTGTTATCTTTTTAAGACCCTTTAAGTATGGTTTTTGTTCTCTTTTTTAAGACCCTTTAAGTATGGTTTTTGTTCTCTTTTTAAGACCCTTTAAGTATTGTTTTTGTTCTTTTTTTAAGACCCTTTAAGTATGGTTTTTGTTCTCTTTTTTAAGACCCTTTAAGTATTGTTTTTGTTCTCTTTTTTAAGACCCTTTAAGTATTGTTTTTGTTCTCTCTTTTAAGACCCTTTAAGTATTGTTTTTGTTCTCTCTTTTAAGACCCTTTAAGTATTGTTTTTGTTCTCTTTTTTAAGACCCTTTAAGTATGGTTTTTGTTCTCTTTCTTAAGACCCTTTAAGTATTGTTTTTGTTCTCTTTTTTAAGACCCTTTAAGTATTGTTTTTGTTCTCTTTCTTAAGACCCTTTAAGTATTGTTTTTGTTCTCTTTTTTAAGACCCTTTAAGTAATGTTTTTGTTCTCTTTTTTAAGACCCTTTAAGTATTGTTTTTGTTCTCTTTTTTAAGACCCTTTAAGTATGGTTTTTGTTCTCTTTTTTAAGACCCTTTAAGTATTGTTTTTGTTCTCTTTCTTAAGACCCTTTAAGTATTGTTTTTGTTCTCTTTTTTAAGACCCTTTAAGTATGGGTTTTGTTCTCTTTTTTAAGACCCTTTAAGTATTGTTTTTGTTCTCTTTTTTAAGACCCTTTAAGTATTGTTTTTGTTCTCTTTTTTAAGACCCTTTAAGTATGGTTTTTGTTCTCCTTTTTAAGACCCTTTAAGTATTGTTTTTGTTCTCCTTTTTAAGACCCTTTAAGTATTGTTTTTGTTCTCTTTTTTAAGACCCTTTAAGTATGGTTTTTGTTCTCCTTTTTAAGACCCTTTAAGTATTGTTTTTGTTCTCTTTTTTAAGACCCTTTAAGTATCGTTTTTGTTCTCTCTTTTAAGACCCTTTAAGTATGGGTTTTGTTCTCTTTTTTAAGACCCTTTAAGTATGGGTTTTGTTCTCTTTTTTAAGACCCTTTAAGTATTGTTTTTGTTCTCCTTTTTAAGACCCTTTAAGTATAGTTTTTGTTCTCTTTTTTTAAGACTCTTTAAGTATTGTTTTTGTTCTCTTTTTTAAGACTCTTTTAAGTATTGTTTTTGTTCTCTTTTTTAAGACCCTTGAAGTATGGTTTTTGTTCTCTTTTTAAGACCCTTTAAGTATTGTTTTTGTTCTCTTTTTTAAGACCCTTTAAGTATTGTTTTTGTTCTCTTTTTTAAGACCCTTTAAGTATTGTTTTTGTTCTCTCTTTTAAGACCCTTTAAGTATTGTTTTTGTTCTCTTTTTTAAGACCCTTTAAGTATTGTTTTTGTTCTCTTTTTTAAGACCCTTTAAGTATGGTTTTTGTTCTCTTTTTTAAGACCCTTTAAGTATTGTTTTTGTTCTCTTTTTTAAGACTCTTTTAAGTATTGTTTTTGTTCTCTTTTTTAAGACCCTTGAAGTATGGTTTTTGTTCTCTTTTTTAAGACCCTTTAAGTATTGTTTTTGTTCTCTTTTTTAAGACCCTTTAAGTATTGTTTTTGTTCTCTTTTTTAAGACCCTTTAAGTATTGTTTTTGTTCTCTCTTTTAAGACCCTTTAAGTATTGTTTTTGTTCTCTTTTTTAAGACCCTTTAAGTATTGTTTTTGTTCTCCTTTTTAAGACCCTTTAAGTATGGTTTTTGTTCTCTTTTTTAAGACCCTTTAAGTATTGTATTTGTTCTCTTTTTTAAGACTCTTTAAGTATTGTTTTTGTTCTCCTTTTTAAGACCCTTTAAGTATGGTTTTTGTTCTCTTTTTTAAGACCCTTTAAGTATTGTTTTTGTTCTCTTTTTTAAGACCCTTTAAGTATTGTTTTTGTTCTCTTTTTTAAGACCCTTTAAGTATTGTTTTTGTTCTCTTTTTTAAGACCCTTTAAGCATTGTTTTTGTTCTCTTCTTTAAGACCCTTTAAGTATTGTTTTTGTTCTCCTTTTTAAGACCCTTTAAGTATTGTTTTTGTTCTCCTTTTTAAGACCCTTTAAGTATTGTTTTTGTTCTCTTTTTTAAGACCCTTTAAGTATTGTTTTTGTTCTCTTTTTTAAGACCCTTTAAGTATTGTTTTGTTCTCTTTTTTAAGACCCTTTAAGTATGGTTTTTGTTCTCTTTTTTAAGACCCTTTAAGTAATGTTTTTGTTCTCTTTTTTAAGACCCTTTAAGTATTGTTTTTGTTCTCTTTTTTAAGACCCTTTAAGTATTGTTTTTGTTCTCTTTTTTAAGACCCTTTAAGTATGGTTTTTGTTCTCTTTTTTAAGACCCTTTAAGTAATGTTTTTGTTCTCTTTTTTAAGACCCTTTAAGTATGGTTTTTGTTCTCTTTTTTAAGACCCTTTAAGTATGGTTTTTGTTCTCTTCTTTAAGACCCTTTAAGTATCGTTTTTGTTCTCTTTTTTAAGACCCTTTAGGTATTGTTTTTGTTCTCTTTTTTAAGACCCTTTAAGTATTGTTTTTGTTCTCCTTTTTAAGACCCTTTAAGTATTGTTTTTGTTCTCTTTTTTAAGACCCTTTAAGTATGGTTTTTGTTCTCTCTTTTAAGACCCTTTAAGTATGTTTTTTGTTCTCTTTTTTAAGACCCTTTAAGTATGGTTTTTGTTCTCTTTTTTAAGACCCTTTAAGTATGGTTTTTGTTCTCTTTTTTAAGACCCTTTAGGTTTTGTTTTTGTTCTCTTTTTTAAGACCCTGTAAGTGTTGTTTTTGTTCTCCTTTTTAAGACCCTTTAAGTATGGTTTTTGTTCTCTTTTTTAAGACCCTTTAAGTATGTTTTTTGTTCTCTTTTTTAAGACCCTTTAAGTATGGTTTTTGTTCTCTTTTTTAAGACCCTTTAAGTATGGTTTTTGTTCTCTTTTTAAGACCCTTTAGGTTTTGTTTTTGTTCTCTTTTTTAAGACCCTTTAAGTGTTGTTTTTGTTCTCCTTTTTAAGACCCTTTAAGTATTGTTTTTGTTCTCTTTTTTAAGACCCTTTAAGTATCGTTTTTGTTCTCTTTTTAAGACCCTTTAAGTATGGTTTTTGTTCTCTTTTTTAAGACCCTTTAAGTATGGTTTTTGTTCTCTTTTTAAGACCCTTTAGGTATTGTTTTTGTTCTCTTTTTTAAGACCCTTTAAGTATTGTTTTTGTTCTCCTTTTTAAGACCCTTTAAGTATTGTTTTTGTTCTCTTTTTTAAGACCCTTTAAGTATTGTTTTTGTTCTCTCTTTTAAGACCCTTTAAGTATGTTTTTTGTTCTCTTTTTTAAGACCCTTTAAGTATGGTTTTTGTTCTCTTTTTTAAGACCCTTTAAGTATGTTTTTTGTTCTCTCTTTTAAGACCCTTTAGGTTTTGTTTTTGTTCTCTTTTTTAAGACCCTTTAAGTGTTGTTTTTGTTCTCCTTTTTAAGACCCTTTAAGTATGGTTTTTGTTCTCTTTTTTAAGACCCTTTAAGTATGGTTTTTGTTCTCTTTTTTAAGACCCTTTAAGTATTGTTTTTGTTCTCTTTTTTAAGACCCTTTAAGTATTGTTTTTGTTCTCTTTTTTAAGACCCTTTTAAGTATGGTTTTTGTTCTCTTTTTAAGACCCTTTAAGTATTGGTTTTGTTCTCCTTTTTAAGACCCTTTAAGTATTGGTTTTGTTCTCTTTTTTAAGACCCTTTAAGTATTGGTTTTGTTCTCTTTTTTAAGACCCTTTAAGTATGGTTTTTGTTCTCCTTTTTAAGACCCTTTAAGTATTGTTTTTGTTCTCTTTTTTAAGACCCTTTAAGTATGGTTTTTGTTCTCCTTTTTAAGACCCTTTAAGTATTGTTTTTGTTCTCTTTTTTAAGACCCTTTAAGTATTGGTTTTGTTCTCTTTCTTAAGACCCTTTAAGTATTGTTTTTGTTCTCTTTTTTAAGACCCTTTAAGTATTGTTTTTGTTCTCTTTTTTTAAGACCCTTTAAGTATGGGTTTTGTTCTCTTTTTTAAGACCCTTTAAGTATTGTTTTTGTTCTCTTTTTTAAGACCCTTTAAGCATGGTTTTTGTTCTCTTTTTTAAGACCCTTTAAGTATGGTTTTTGTTCTCCTTTTTAAGACCCTTTAAGTATGGTTTTTGTTCTCTTTTTTAAGACCCTTTAAGTATCGTTTTTGTTCTCTTTTTTAAGACCCTTTAAGTATGGTTTTTGTTCTCTTTTTTAAGACCCTTTAAGTATTGTTTTTGTTCTCTTTTTTAAGACCCTTTAAGTATGGTTTTTGTTCTCTTTTTAAGACCCTTTAAGTAATGTTTTTGTTCTCTTTTTTAAGACCCTTTAAGTATGGTTTTTGTTCTCTTTTTTAAGACCCTTTAAGTATGGTTTTTGTTCTCTTTTTTAAGACCCTTTAAGTATGGTTTTTGTTCTCTTTTTAAGACCCTTTAAGTAATGTTTTTGTTCTCTTTTTTAAGACCCTTTAAGTATGGTTTTTGTTCTCTGTTTTAAGACCCTTTAAGTATCGTTTTTGTTCTCCATTTTAAGACCCTTTAAGTATGGTTTTTGTTCTCTTTTTTAAGACCCTTTAAGTATTGTTTTTGTTCTCTTTTTTAAGACCCTTTAAGTATGGTTTTTGTTCTCCTTTTTAAGACCCTTTAAGTATTGTTTTTGTTCTCTTTTTTAAGACCCTTTAAGTATGGTTTTTGTTCTCTTTTTTAAGACTCTTTAAGTATTCTTTTTGTTCTCTTTTTAAGACCCTTTAAGTATTGTTTTTGTTCTCTTTTTTAAGACTCTTTAAGTATTGTTTTTGTTCTCTTTTTTAAGACCCTTTAAGTATGGTTTTTGTTCTCCTTTTTAAGACCCTTTAAGTATCGTTTTTGTTCTCTTTTTTAAGACCCTTTAAGTATGGTTTTTGTTCTCTTTTTTAAGACCCTTTAAGTATGGTTTTTGTTCTCTTTTTTAAGACCCTTTAAGTATTGTTTTTGTTCTCTTTTTTAAGACCCTTTAAGTATGGTTTTTGTTCTCCTTTTTAAGACCCTTTAAGTATTGTTTTTGTTCTCTTTTTTAAGACCCTTTAAGTATGGTTTTTGTTCTCTTTTTTAAGACCCTTTAAGTATGGTTTTTGTTCTCCTTTTTTAAGACCCTTTAAGTATTGTTTTTGTTCTCTTTTTTAAGACCCTTTAAGTATGGTTTTTGTTCTCCTTTTTAAGACCCTTTAAGTATTGTTTTTGTTCTCTTTTTTAAGACCCTTTAAGTATGGTTTTTGTTCTCTTTTTTAAGACCCTTTAAGTATGGTTTTTGTTCTCCTTTTTTAAGACCCTTTAAGTATGGTTTTTGTTCTCTTTTTTAAGACCCTTTAAGTATCGTTTTTGTTCTCTTTTTTAAGACCCTTTAAGTATGGTTTTTGTTCTCTTTTTTAAGACCCTTTAAGTATTGTTTTTGTTCTCTTTTTTAAGACCCTTTAAGTATGGTTTTTGTTCTCTTTTTTAAGACCCTTTAAGTATTGTTTTTGTTCTCTTTTTTAAGACCCTTTAAGTATCGTTTTTGTTCTCCTTTTTAAGACCCTTTAAGTATTGTTTTTGTTCTCTTTTTTAAGACCCTTTAAGTATTGTTTTTGTTCTTTTTTTTAAGACCCTTTAAGTATGGTTTTGTTCTTTTTTTAAGACCCTTTAAGTATGGTTTTTGTTCTCTTTTTTAAGACCCTTTAAGTATGGTTTTTGTTCTCTTTTTTAAGACCCTTTAAGTATTGTTTTTGTTCTCTTTTTTAAGACCCTTCAAGTATGGTTTTTGTTCTCTTTTTTAAGACCCTTTAAGTATGGTTTTTGTTCTCTTTTTTAAGACACTTGAAGTATTGTTTTTGTTCTCTTTTTTAAGACCCTTTAAGTGTTGTTTTTGTTCTCTTTTTTAAGACCCTTTAAGTAATGTTTTTGTTCTCCTTTTTAAGACCCTGTAAGTATGGTTTTTGTTCTCTTTTTTAAGACCCTTTAAGTATGGTTTTTGTTCTCCTTTTTAAGACTCTTTAAGTATGGTTTTTGTTCTCTTTTTTAAGACCCTTTAAGTATTGTTTTTGTTCTCCTTTTTAAGACTCTTTAAGTATGGTTTTTGTTCTCTTTTTTAAGACCCTTTAAGTATGGTTTTTGTTCTCCTTTTTAAGACTCTTTAAGTATGGTTTTTGTTCTCTTTTTTAAGACCCTTTAAGTATTGTTTTT